>NC_092336.1:243590000-243890000 GCF_046630445.1 Rutidosis leptorrhynchoides
TAGCGAAAAATTAAGAACTTTTCATTTAGATATCGAATAGTTTCGATGGACAGATTTGGAGTTATAGTCAATTGAAATTTGGTATTATTATTAAAAATGATTATTATTATCGTCGTTATTATCGTCGTTCTAGTTTTATCTTATTTTTATTATTATTATTATTATCCTTATCAATAAAAGAATTTATCATTAAAAATTGTTATTTTTATTATTATTACTATCGTTATTATCGTTAATGTTATAATTAGTATTATTATTATTATCTAATTATTATTATTATTATTATTATTATTATTATTATTATTATTATTATTATTATTATTATTATTATTATTATTATTATTATCATTATTATTATTATCATTATTAATATATATATCATTATTTAAAAATGGTTATTGTTATTGTTATTATTATTATTATTATTATTATACTATCATTAAAATAATTATTAGTATTATCGTTAATAATGTCATAGTAATTATCATTATTAGTATTATTGTAATTAAAACTAATATTAGTAACACCTAATTATTTTGATTACTATTATTATCATTATTATGAACACGATATAAAAGACGATTAAAAGCTATTAAACGAAATGATTAGGAAATAATGAGTAAGAGTATCATGATGAAATTAAAATATTATAAGATATTGATTTAGATAAAATTATCGTTCTTATTATTTTTATCATTACTATTATTATTAAAAGTATCGTTAGTATTAAAACTATCATTTTAACAAAAATTATCATTTTAATAGAAATGTCATTGTTACTATAAAATATCATTATTATTATCATTTTAAATAGAATTATTATTTTAAAGATAATATTAAAAAGTATCGTAAATATTAAAGTTATCATAATTAGAATTATCGTTTTATCATTATGTCATCTTAGTAATTATAAATATTGATATTTTTTATAATAATTATTATTATTACAAAATAATACAACTTTTACTTACTATTATTATAGATATTATTTTATCAAATAAATATGTGATAAAAATATATTTTACTACGTGTAATAAATTACTTTAATAATACCTATCATATTATCTTTATGATATTAAATGAACTCTATAAATTTTATTACTTAATATATATAAAAGTATATTTTATTATATAAATTTTAATATAAAATTTTATTTATTAATAAATGAATTATATTATTTACTCCAATAAATCTTGTAAAATTATTTAAAAATATAAAATGACAATATTTAAACTATATATTAATCATGTATTGATTTTTGGAAATCATTTTGAGTTAAATTGACTTTTGTTGACTTTTGCATATTTGTCTCGAGCATTAGGATTGTGATACACTATGACATAACCTAAATTGTTAGACAAATATTGACCAATATATGAATATATATAATTAATTTAGGTTCGTGAATCCGAGGCCAACCTTGCACTTGTTCAATGACGTTATATGTATTTTTACTACGAAATACAGTATGGTGAGTTTCATTTGCCTTTTTACCTTTATATTTTTGGGCGGAGAATACATGCGAAATTTTTATAAATGTTTTACGAAATAGACACAAGTAATAGAAACTACATTATATGGGTGAATGATCGAAGCCGAATATGCCCCTTTTGCTTGGTAACCTAAGAATTAGTAAACCGATCTACTAATTGACGCGAATCCTAAAGATAGATCTATTGGGCTTAACGAACCCCATCCATGGTTGCGGATGCTTTAGTACTTCGATGTTGTTTTATCATATCCATTGGATGTCTCGGAATGATAGGGGATATTCTTATATGCATCTTGTTAATGTCGGTTACCAGGTGTTCACCATATGAATGATTTTTGTCTCTATGCATGGGACGTATATTTATGAGAGCTGGAAATGAAATTCTTGTGGTCTATTAAAATAATTAAAATGAATGATTATGATAAACTAATGAACTCACCAACCTTTTGGTTGACACTTTAAAGCATGTTTATTCTCAGGTGTTAAAGAAATCTTTCGCTGTGCGTTTACTCATTTTCAAGATATTACTTGAAGTCTTTCATAGCATATTTCGAGAATGTTGCATTCGAGTCATTGAGTTCATCAAAGATTATTATTAAGTCAATTTATAGTTGGACAGTGGATATTATGAAATGGTATGCATGCCTGTCAATTTTCAATGTAAAGAAAGTTTGTCTTTTAAAAACAAATGTAATGTTTGTAAAATGTATCATATAGAAGTCAAATACCTCGCGATGTAATCAACTATTGTGAATCGTTTATAATGTATATGAACGGGTCCTTTCAGTTGGTATCAGAGCGGTGGTCTTAGCGAATCAGGTCTGCATTAGTGTGTCTAACTGATAAGTCGTTAGGATACATTAGTGAGTCTGGACTTCGACCGTGTCTACATGTCAAAAGTTTTGCTTATCATGTCTAGCCGAAAATCATCTGCTTATCACCCTAAGAAAATTTCCTGCTTAGTCTAGACACGTCTTGCTGCATTGATTGCATGAATAGTGTATAGACAAAAATTCATATCTTAGTGTATCTGGTAAATCATATCTTATCGTATCTATTACTGTAAACGTTGCCTGATATATTCCGTAAATTCCTCCGTAATTTACGAAATCTTTTGTTCTATATATATGGATATTCTATGTAATTAGAATACCATCCGTTAGCCAAAATCATTTCATATCGAAAAAAAAATCCTTTATCCAATCGTACGAAATGGAATTCGTCATCAGTTCAAGTCACTCGGATTCCGAAATGGAATCCCATTCAAGCTGTAGTGACCTGAACTTTTCCATGTTTATATATATTAAATGAAATTATTATTTACATGATTAAGTGTTTCCAACATGTTAAGAAATCAAACTTGTTAAGACTTGATTAATTGAAATAGGTTTCATATAGACAATTGACCACTCAAGTTGACTGGTGATTCATGAACGTTAAAACTTATAAAAACTATATGATGACATATATATGATTATATATATAGTTAACATGATATTATGATAAGTAAGTATCTCATTAGGTATTTTAACAATGAGTTATATACATAAAATTGAGTTTATTGAATTAAGAAACTCGAAACGATATATATAACGATTATCGTTATAACAACGTCTTTCTAAATACAAATGAATCATATTAAGATATTGATACACTATGTTTAATCATGATAAATGATAAGTAAACATGTCATTAAGTGTATTAACAATGAACTACATATGTAAAAAACAAGACTACTAACTTAATGATTTCGAAACGAGACATATATGTAACGATTATCGTTGTAACAACATTTAACTGTATATATATCATACTAAGATATATTAATATATCATAATATCATGATAATTTAATAATTTAACATCTCATTAGATATAATAAACATTGGGTTAACAACATTTAACATGATCGTTAACTTAAAGGTTTCAAATCAACATTTACATGTAACGACTAACTATGAGTTAACGACTCAGTTAAAATGCATATACATGTGGTGTTTTAATATGTATTCATACACTTTTGAAATACTTCAAGACACTTATCAAAATACTTCTACTTAACAAAAATGCTTACAATTACATCCTCATTCAGATTCATCAACAATTATACTCGTATGCACCCGTATTCGTACTCGTACAATACACAGTTTTTAGATGTATGTACTATTGGTATATACACTCCAATGATCAGCTCTTAGCAGCCCATGTGAGTCACCTAACACATGTGAGAACCATCATTTGGCAGCTAGCATGAAATATCTCATAAAATTACAAAAATATTAGTAATCATTCATGACTTATTTACATGTAAACAAAATTACACATCCTTTATATCTAATCCATATACCAATGACCAAAAACACCTACAAACACTTTCATTCTTCAAATTTCTTTATCTAATTGATCTCTCTCAAGTTCTATCTTCAAGTTCTAAGTGTTCTTCATAAATTCTATAAGTTCTAGTTTCATAAAATCAAGAATACTTCCAAGTTTGCTAGCTTACTTCAAATCTTGTAAAGTGATTATCCAATCTCAAGAAATATTTCTTATTTACAATAAGATATCTTTCTAATATAAGGTAATACTCATATTCAAACTTTGATTCAATTTCTATAACTATAACTATCTTATTTCGAGTGGAAATCTTACTTGAACTTGTTTTCGTGTCATGATTCTGCTTCAAGAACTTTCAAGCCATCCAAGGATCCTTTGAAGCTAGATCTATTTTTCTCATTTCTAGTAGGTTTATCCACAAAACCTGAGATAGTAATGATGTTCATAACATCATTCAATTCATATATATAAAACTACCTTATTCGAAGTTTTAAACTTGAAATCACTAGAACATAGTTTAGTTAATTCTAAACTTGTTCGCAAACAAAAGTTAATCCTTCTAACTTGACTTTTAAAATCAACTAAACATATGTTCTATATCTATATGATATGCTAACTTAATGATTTAAAACCTGGAAACACGAAAAATACCGTAAAACCGGATATACGCCGTCATAGTAACACCGCGGGCTGTTTTGGGTTTGATAATTAAAAACTATGATAAACTTTGATTTAAAAGTAGTTATTTTGGGAAAATGATTTTTCTTATGAACATGAAACTATATCCAAAAATCATGGTTAAACTCAAAGTGGAAGTATGTTTTTTTTCAAAATGGTCATCAAGACGTCGTTCTTTCGACTGAAATGACTACCTCTTACAAAAACGACTTGTAACTTATATTTCTGACTATAAACCTATACATTTTATGTTTAGATTCATAAAATAAAGTTCAATGTGAAACCATAGCAATTTGATTCACTCAAAACGGATTTAAAACGAAGAAGTTATGGGTAAAACAAGATTGGATATTTTTTTATTGTTGTAGCTACGGGAATTATTGTAACAATTCTATACAAATCATATCCTAGCTAACTTATATTGTATTATAAATGTATTATATTATGTAATCTTGGGATACCATAGACACGTATGCAAATGTTTTGACATATCCTATCGACCCATGTATATATATTATTTGGAACAACCATAGACACTCTAAATGCAGTAATGTTTGAGTTAGCTATACATGGTTGAGGTTGATTCCAAAAATATATATACTTTGAATTGTGATCTAGCCTGGAACATGTATACAATGGGTCGTGGATTGATTCAAGATAATATATATCAATTTATTTCTGTACATCTAACTATGGACAACTAGTTGTAGGTCACTAACGAGGACAGCTGACTTAATAAACTTAAAACATCAAAATGTATTAAAAATATTGTAAATATATTTTGAACATACTTTGATATATATATATATGTATATATTTGTTATAGGTTCGTGAATCGACCAGTGGCCAAGTCTTACTCCCGACGAAGCAAAAATCTATGAAAGTGAGTTATAGTCCCACTTTTAAAATCTAATATTTTGGGATGAGAATACATGCAGTTTTATAAATGTTTTATGAAATAGACACAAGTAAATGAAACTACATTATATAGGTGAATGATCGAAGCCGAATATGCCCCTTTTGCTTGGTAGCCTAAGAATTAGTAAACCGATCTACTAATTGACGCAAATTCTAAAGATAGATCTATTGGGCCTAACGAACCCCATCCAAAGTACTGGATGCTTTAGTACTTCGAATTCGTTTTTATCATGTCCGAAAAATTTCCCGGAATGATAGGGGATATTCTTATATGCATCTTGTTAATGTCGATTACCAGGTGTTCACCATATGAATGATTTTTATCTCTATGTATGGGATGTATATTGAAATATGAAAGCTTGTGGTCTATTATTATGATTTGATAATATATAGGTTAAACCTATAACTCACCAACATTTTTGTTGACGTTTTAAGCATGTGTTATTCTCAGGTGATTATTAAGAGCTTCCGCCGTTGCATACTAAAATAAGGACAAGATTTGGAGTCCATGCTTGTATGATATTATGTAAAAACTGCATTCAAGAAACTTATTTTTGATGTAATATATTCTTATTGTAAACCATTATGTAATGGTCGTGTGTAAACGGTATATTTTAGATTATCATTATTTAATAATCTACGTAATGTTTTTAAACCTTTATAGATAAAATAAAGGTTATGGTTGTTTTAAAAATGAATGCAGTCTTTGAAAAACGTCTCATATAGAGGTCAAAAAATCGCGATGAAATCAATTAATATGGAACGTTTATAATCAATATGAACGAGACATTTCAGTTGGTATCCGAGCGTTGGTCTTAGAGAACCAGAAATTTGCATTATTGTGTCTTATCGAGTTTGTTAGGATACATTAGTGAGTCTGGACTTCGACCGTGTTTTCTTTAAACATGATTGCTTAACACTTTTGTTGGAAACTATATATTATTAACATGTAAATATTATGTGATATATTAACCTCTTAATGTGTTTGATATTGTGTGATAGATGTCTACCACTAGTAAAAATCCTATCGATTCACCTAATAATAATGAAGAGTCGAATATATTTTGGGAAGATTCACAAATTCTCGAAGAGGAACCGGAAGAGGAGGAACCGGAAAAGGAGGAACTGGAAGAAGAGGAATTGAAAGAGGAGGAACCGGAAGAGGAGGAATCGGAAGAAGAAGAAGAGGTTCCGGAGGAAGAAATATTGATACCTATAGTAAATCGATTAAATAAAAGAAAATCCTCAACCAACGGACCAAAGTTAATAATGGTCAATGGTGTTTCCGCCTAGGAAGCAAAATATTGGGAAGATTACCAATTTTCCGATGAATCGGATCCCGATGAGGATTTCGATGATGTTATAGAAATTACCTCGACCCAATTTAATAAAGCGAAAGAAAATAATAAGGGAAAAGGTATAAAAATAGAGAAACCCGATTCCAACCCCGATGAACTTTATATGTATCGGCAATGACCCGGGAACCTCTAAACCACCAGGTTTTTCTAAACCATTGTGGAAAATGACAGCTCGTATTAGAGGAACACCATATATTCCTAGAAAATTAGGAAAACGAACCAAGTCTGAAGAAGAAGAAACCAGTGATTCAGATTAGAGGGTTGTAATCATGTTGTGTATTATATGTATTGTAGTGTGCTTGTACTTTTATGTTCTATGTAAAAAATTGCTTGTATTGTTTGTTAATTATCTTTTACGAATCTAATCCTTGTCTATTTTACAGTATAAAAACAAAATAGACGTTAAGGGTAGACAACCCAATATTTTAGAAGATCTACCAGAGGATATGATTGAGGAAATCTTGTCTAGAGTCGGTCAGAATTCATCAGCACAATTAATTATGGCAAAATTAACTTGTCAAACATTTGAAAGACTTTCCAGAAATGCCTTAGTTTATAAAAGGCTTTCCTTTGATAGGTGGGGTATATCACATTGGGGAGACCGTAAGTTGCGCCGTGTTTTCTTTAAAGCGTTAAATGCGGGGAACCCAAATGCAATTTTACGCTACGGGTTGAGAACCTATTTTGACTCAACATATCCTAACATAGAATTTCGTGAATTAGAAAGAGCTTCTAACATGCAACATAAAGAAGCATGTTATGCTTACGGGTTAGTGATGTTCGCTTCTTACCAAAGTGAGAAAAAGAACATCGGATTGCAACTTTTAAATAAAACCTTCCCACAAGTGCCGGACTCAGTAGTTGGGGTAAGAAACAAGTTTTTTAGATTGCTACGAGGCTATTGGACATTACGAAACCCTCGTCCTTTTGACGACATTACAACATGCTGCCTAGCCAATGGTCATAACGGTTATTTTCCACAAGACCAATGATGGGAAGTCGTCTTAGTAAAACCAGAATGCATGACTTGTTTCTGGACTTATGTGAAATGTCCCGTTCTTATTGATTAAAAACGTTCCATATTAATTGATTTCGTTGCGAGGTTTTGACCTCTATATGAGACGTTTTTCAAAGACTGCATTCATTTTTAAAACAAACCATAACCTTTATTTCATAAATAAAGGTTTAAAAAGCTTTACGTAGATTATCAAATAATGATAATCTAAAATATACTGTTTACACACGACCATTACATAATGGTTTATAATACAAATATGTTACATCGAAATCAGTTTCTTGAATGCAGCTTTTACACAATATCATACAAACATGGACTCCAAATCTTATCCTTATTTTAGTATGCAACAGCGGAAGCTCTTAGTATTCACCTGAGAATAAACATGCTTTAAACGTCAACAAAAATGTTGGTGAGTTATAGGTTTAACCTATATATATCAAATCGTAACAATAGACCACAAGATTTTATATTTCAATACACATCCCATACATAGAGATAAAAATCATTCATATGGTGAACACCTGGTAACCGACATTAACAAGATGCATATATAAGAATATCCCCATCATTCCGGGACACCCTTCGGATATGATATAAATTTCGAATTACTAAAGCATCCGGTACTTTGGATGGGGTTTGTTAGGCCCAATAGATCTATCTTTAGGATTCGCGTCAATTAGGGTATCTGTTCCCTAATTCTTAGATTACCAGACTTAATAAAAAGGGGCATATTCGATTTCGATAATTCTACCATAGAATGTAGTTTCACGTACTTGTGTCTATTTTGTAAATCATTTATAAAACCTACATGTATTCTCATCCCAAAAATATTAGATTTTAAAAGTGGGACTATAACTCACTTTCACAGATTTTTACTTCGTCGGGAAGTAAGACTTGGCCACTGGTTGATTCACGAACCTATAACAATATATACATATATATCAAAGTATGTTCAAAATATATTTACAACACTTTTAATATATTTTGATGTTTTAAGTTTATTAAGTCAGCTGTCCTCGTTACTAACCTACAACTAGTTGTCCACAGTTAGATGTACAGAAATAAATCGATAAATATTATCTTGAATCAATCCAGACCCAGTGTATACGTATCTCAGTATTGATCACAACTCAAACTATATATATTTTGGAATCAACCTCAACCCTGTATAGCTAACTTCAACATTCACATATAGAGTGTCTATGGTTGTTCCGAAATATATATAGATGTGTCGACATGATAGGTCGAAACATTGTATACGTGTCTATGGTATCTCAAGATTACATAATATACAATACAAGTTGATTAAGTTATGGTTGGAATAGATTTGTTACCAATTTTCACGTAGCTAAAATGAGAAAAATTATCCAATCTTGTTTTACCCATAACTTCTTCATTTTAAATCCGTTTTGAGTGAATCAAATTGCTATGGTTTCATATTGAACTCTATTTTATGAATCTAAATAGAAAAAGTATAGGTTTATAGTCAGAAAAATAAGTTACAAGTCATTTTTGTAAAGGTAGTCATTTCAGTCGAAAGAACGACGTCTAGATGACCATTTTAGAAAACATACTTCCACTTTGATTTTAACCATAATTTTTGGATATATTTTCATGTTCATAATAAAAATCATTTTCCCAGAATAACAACTTTTAAATCAAAGTTTATCATGGTTTTTTAATTAACTAACCCAAAACAGCCCGCGGTGTTACTACGACGGCGTAAATCCGGTTTTACGGTGTTTTTCGTGTTTCCAGGTTTTAAATCATTAAGTTAGCATATCATATAGATATAGAACATGTGTTTAGTTGATTTTAAAAGTCAAGTTAGAAGGATTAACTTTTATTTGCGAACAAGTTTAGAATTAACTAAACTATGTTCTAGTGATTACAAGTTTAAACCTTCGAATAAGATAGCTTTATATGTATGAATTGAATGATGTTATGAACATTATTACTACCTCAAGTTCCTTGGATAAACATACTGGAAATGAGAAAAATAGATCTAACTTCAAACGATCCTTGGATGGCTTGAAAGTTCTTGAAGCAGAATCATGACACGAAAACAATTTCAAGTAAGATTTCCACTCGAAATAAGATTGTTATAGTTATAGAAATTGAATTAAAGTTTGAATATGATTATTACCTTGTATTAGAAAGATAACCTACTGTAAGTAACAAAGGTTTCTTGATCTTGGATGATTACTTGGAATGGATTTAGAAAACTTGGAAGTAAACTTGCAATCTTGGAAGTATTCTTGATTTTATGAAACTAGAACTTTTGGAATTTATGAAGAACACTTAGAACTTGAAGATAGAACTTGAGAGAGATCAATTAGATGAAGAAAATTGAAGAATAAAAGTGTTTGTAGGTGTTTTTGGTCGTTGGTGTATGGATTAGATATAAAGGATATGTAATTTTGTTTTCATGTAAATAAGTCATGAATGATTACTCATATTTTTGTAATTTTATGAGCTATTTCATGCTAGTTGCCAAATGATGGTTCCCACATGTGTTAGGTGACTCACATGGGCTGCTAAGAGCTGATCATTGGAGTGTATATACCAATAGTACATACATCTAAAAGCTGTGTATTGTACGAGTACGAATACGGGTGCATACGAGTAGAATTGTTGATGAAACTGAACGAGGATGTAATTGTAAGCATTTTTGTTAAGTAGAAGTATTTTTATAAGTGTATTGAAGTCTTTCAAAAGTGTATGAATACATATTAAAACACTACATGTATATACATTTTAACTGAGTCGTTAAGACATCGTTAGTCGTTACATGTAAATGTTGTTTTGAAACCTTTAGGTTAACGATCTTGTTGAATGTTGTTAACCCATTGTTTATTATAACAAATGAGATGTTAAATTGTTATATTATCATGATATTATGATATATAATATATCTTAGTATGATATATATACAGTTAAATATCGTTACAACGATAATCGTTACATATATGTCTCGTTTCGAAATCATTAAGTTAGTAGTCTTATTTTTACATATGTATTTCATTGTTAATACACTTAATAATATATTTACTTATAATTTAACATAATTAACCAAGTGTATCAATATCTTAATATGATTCATATGTACCTAGTAAGACGTTGTTATAACGATAATCGTTATATATATCGTTTTCGAGTTTCTTAAATTAATAGTCTCATTTTTATGTATATAACTCATTGTTAAAATACCTAATGAGATACATACTTATAATAAAATCATGTTAACTATATATATAACCATATATATGTCATCGTATAGTTTTTACAAGTTTTAACGTTCGTGAATCACCGGTCAACTTGGGTGGTCAATTGTCTATATGAAACCTATTTCAATTAATCAAGTCTTAACAAGTTTGATTGCTTAACATGTTGGAAACACTTAATCATGTAAATAACAATTTTATTTAATATATATATAAACATGGAAAAGTTCGGGTCACTACATTATGAATTACGTGTCTTTATTTCCTTTGCTGAACAACTTGCGTATTGACTAGGTTTATCTTCAAAAACTGTCCTGTATCAAAGTGTACTATATTTCATATTATATGTAATATAGCGAAGTTGTAAGTGTGAAGAATATTTATATATGATATATTATTATAATCAGTTTTTCATATGGAATTGTAGTAGTTGAATTGTATTTTAGCTACTAAGTATGAACTTAACGGGTAGGTAGTACCCGAATTTAAACTTATAAAACGCTAATATGAAGAAAAAGTTTTTATAAATGAGTTCATATTATGCTACGAAATACTATTGACTACTCTTAATATTCTGTATGATTAACTCGATTCAGTTGGCTATTTTGAAGGAAATGGCACCGACTACTCGACACACCATGAATATGAGCGAAGATGAATTTCGTACCTTTCTTGCTGCAAACATTGCCGCAGTACAGGCTGCGCTACATACCAATAATAACTCTGAATCTAGAAATGCAGCTAACGGCGCAAGAAATCGTGTAGGATGCTCCTACAAATAATTCACTGCCTGCAACCCTTTGAAATTTGATGGAACCGAAGGACCAATTGGATTGAAACGGTGGACCGAGAAAGTCGAATCGGTGTTTCCCATAAGTAAGTGTACTGAAGAGGACAAAGTTAAGTATGCTACGCATACCTTCACAGGTACTGCGTTAACGTGGTGGAACACCTATCTTGAACAGGTAGGACAAAATACTGCTTACGCACTACCGTGGTCGGCATTCAAGCAATTGATGAACGAGCAGTACCGTCCTAGAAATGAAGTCAATAAACTTAAGGCAGAACTTAGAGAGTTACGAACACAAGGGTTCGACGTTACCACATATGAACGACGATTCACAGAGTTGTGCCTATTGTGTCCGGGAGCATTCGAAGATGAAGAAGAGAAGATTGACGCATTTGTAAAAGGGTTACCAGTAAGGATTTAAGAAGATGTGAGTTCACACGAACCCGCTTCTATACAGAAGGCAAGTCGAATGGCTCATAAACTCATAAATTAGATTGAGGGAAGAATTAAAGAGCAGGCGGCCGAAGAAGCCAACACGAAACAACTCAAGAGGAAGTGGGAGGAAAACATTGACAAGAGTCACCAGTACAACAACAACAACAATTACAACCACAATCGCAACAACTATCCCAACAACCGCAACAACAATCGCAACAATAACTGCAATCCTAACAATAACTACAACAAACATCCCAACAACAACAACAACTACAACAACTGTTTCAACAACAATAACAACCCCAACAACAACCTCAATAACAACAACGGCAACAAAAACCAAAAACAGCCATGTCAAAGGTGTGAAGAAAATCATCAGGGGTTTTGCAAGACATTTTACAACAGGTGTAAAAGAAATGGTAATAGCGCGATAAAGTGTGAGATCTACGGACCAAAGTTTAATAGAACTAAAGGAACGAATAATGTCGGAACCAGTAATGCCGAAACGAATAGTGTCGGAGCAAGTAATACCAACATTGTTTGTTATAAATGTGGAAAATTGGGCCACATTATTAGAAATTGCCCGAATCAGGGGAATACTAATGGGCAGGGCCATGGAAGAGTTTTCAATATTAATGTGGCAGAAGCACAGGAAGACCCGGAGCTTGTTACGGGTACGTTTCTTATTGACGATAAATCTGCTTATGTTTTATTTGATTTGGATGCGGATAGAAGCTATATGAGTAGAAAATTTTGTGCTAAATTAAGTTGCCCATTGACGCCTTTGGATAATAAATTTTTACTCGAATTAGCAAATGGTAAATTAATTTCAGCAGATAATATATGTCGGGATAGAGAAATTAAACTGGGTGATGAAACATTTAAGATTGATTTAATACCAGTCGAGTTAGGGAGTTTTGATGTAATAATTGGCATGGACTGGTTGAAGAAGGTAAGAGCAGAGGTCGTTTTTTACAAAAATGCGATTCGCATTATGCGTGAAAAAGAAAAACCTTTAATGGTGTACGGAGAAAAGAACAACGCGAAGTTAAATCTTATTAGTAGTTTGAAGGCACAAAAACTAATAAGAAAAGGTTGTTACATCGAGGAAGTTAAACCTGAAGAAAAGAACATCAGTGATGTTCCCGTCGCAAAAGAATTTCCCGATGTATTTCCGAAAGAATTACCGGGATTACCCCCACATCGATCCGTTGAATTTCAAATAGACCTTGTACCAGGAGCTGCACCAATAGCTCGTGCTCCATACAGACTCGTGATGTGTTGCGAGTTGGGTACGAAATACTATTATATTTTACTACAAAATACGACGAAATATTACACAAGTTTTATTAATTTAACGGATGGGTATACCTAAACCTTGCTACAACACTATAGGCAGTGTACCTAATCGTAGAGTAGTGTAGTTTTTAGTAAGTCCGGTTCATTCCATAGGGAGCTGGTGATTACGTACTATATTTTTAAGCGACTATATTTATATAAAATATATAATTATATATAGTTATATTATTATTATAAAAAGGGGGGTTTTACCGTTTAATGACTGGTTTGTCGATTTTATATTTTAAACGTAAAGATAAATGATGATAATTAAAGTGCGTAAAATAAATAACAATATTTAAATGACGTTAAATAAAATTGCGAGTAAATAAAATGACAGTAAATAAAATAACAGTAAATAAAAATACGATGAGATATAAAATAGAACAATTATGCTTATTTAAACTTTCGTAACCATGATGTTTGATGTTTTGATTTTAATTTATTACTTTGGGTTAATTGTCCTTTGTCCTGGATTTATTTAAAACCTATCTGGTTTTCGTCCATAATAGTTCATTGGTCATAATTATAAAATGCTCGTCAAATTAACCTTATTCCCGAAGTCAAATATTCCAACTAATTAGGGATTCGAACTGTAACAAGGTTTTAATACTTTGTTTAATGATTACGCCAGGTTATCGACTGTGTGTAATCCAAGGTTTTAATACTTTGTTAACAATTACACCAATTACCCTTGAATGTAATCCACCCCTGTTTTAATTCTTCCATGATTATTAATTTTCCCACTTGATCAGAATGAATAATCAATTACCCAACCCAATTGATTAATTA
Organism: Rutidosis leptorrhynchoides; assembly: GCF_046630445.1. NCBI lineage: Eukaryota > Viridiplantae > Streptophyta > Magnoliopsida > Asterales > Asteraceae > Rutidosis > Rutidosis leptorrhynchoides. The sequence continues at coordinate 243,604,381 of NC_092336.1, forward strand.
AATGATTGTTAAAGATGTCGTATAAACGTCACTAAATAGGACATGCATAATCATTTAATAATTATTAGATTAATTAATTTGAAGATAGGTTCGACAGGCTCCAAAGAATTGTCATTCAATTAGACAATATCCCCCATCTATTAATGGTCCATGGTCCAATTAAAACAAATGTCGATCTTTTGTCCATACCCTAATTATGGTACAAAATTTAATAACCCAATCTTAATATTTAGTTTAACATCACGATTACTTCGGTTCAAATAAGCATAATAATAACTTAGTTACGAGACAATAATTTAAAAAGGAAAAACATAGCTTACAGTGATTATTTATCACGCAGCGTTACCCGGACAGAGTTTCGACTTAAAACCCGTAAAACATTTTTTACAATAACCTAATTATTATTAAACTTAAATTAAAATTAAAATTAAAATTATAAATATATATTTATGTTACAGAGTAAGAAAGAAAATATGGTGCCTAAAACTCTCGAGCAAACTATCTTTTTATAAAATGTTGGCCTGCTACAGTAACCCATGCGATCGCATGGGTTTTATGACCATTTTTTCCATGCGATCGCATGGCCGCCAGATCCAGCTCACATATTTTTGTCTTTTAATTTTCTGACAGTTTTAATAAATATATATAATATATATATATAATTTTAAGAATTATTTATATATTATATTATATTTATGTGTATAGTTGACTTGTAATTTTAGGTCCGTTGCGTCGCGCGTTGATAGTTGGCTCAGGTACCGGTTCCGGATTTTCGAACGTCCTTTCGTATAATTTAATATCTTGTACTTTGCGTTCCGTAACTTGTACTTTTGTAATTTTGAGACGTTTCTTATCAATAAATTGAACCACTTAGATTGTATCTTGTACATTTAAGCTTTTTGGACGTTTGCATCTTCAAATCTTCATATTCACCTTTTGTCTTCGCACTTATTTATTTAAACGAATATTACTTGAAAATAGAACAATTGCAACTGAAAACTTTACATATTGGAAGGATATTGCACCTAAATATATGTTCATTTGGAGCACTATCAAATATCTCCACACTTGAACGTTGCTTGTCCTCAAGCAATACAGAACTTGAAATTAAATCACACGAATCACTTCTTTATTCTTCACACTTTATACATCAGTGATTTTGATATGGCGGTATGAACAATGATAGTAACAATAGAACCATGGTTAAAGGTGGGTGTGCCATCCACAGTTGCCTCGGGTTTAGGTCAACGACACTTGCAATCAAATAGCCGATTTACTTTCGGTTTCCAAAGCAAAGTGCACATTCGAAAGACGATTTACAGTCCCACATGACTATGAAAATGTAGATCCTTAAGAAAATTGGATCTTTATGAAAATATTTGATCTTTTTGAAATTCAATCTAGCTTTTACCCTAGATAAGTTTTCCGGAATAACCCTTCACCGGTGTTTGCAAATTATTTTTGTGGGTTTAGTGGGTTTCAGATTTGAAAATTTTAGCTCAAAACTTATGGTTTTGTGTCATCCACTTGCTAACCTTGTATTAGGAAAGCAACACGTCCAGTATACTAGTTCCGTATATTACCTTTCGGTAAACTACCGTCTGGTTATAAAGGAAAGCGTTAAACAAGCAACTGTTAAGGCAATGTCTAATGACATGCAGATGTTCATGGTCTAAAATGTGTCAGATGCAATTACTATCCTTTGTAGGAGCAATAGTAAAGATCACCCTATAATTTTTCGGTCTGGCACAAGGTCCTGTCTTCGACCATGCTATGCAACCACCGTTTTTACGGTTGACACCCGATTTGGTTCAGGTGACCTAATGAATTCCAGGTGAATTCTTAGGATTTTACGTTCAATGGTAATGAACGCATTGAAAATGGGTTTTTAGAAAACAAATCGGTTTGTATCTTGATCAAAATATTTTCTCGTTCAAGCTCAAGTTTAGATATCATTGAATTCCATGAGTTTGTAATTCTCAATCTTTAAGGTCAATCTCAAGGATTGAGTAATATCAGGCTTAAAAGTTGATTTTTAATCTTTAAGGAGATTATCTTTTCTGGGGGTCTGATTCATTAGTCTTATCAAGCTAATTTGGACGGCGCCCTCCCCATTTTACGAGACAGATCCTCTCATGGTTAGGATAAGTCTGACCACTTGGTGACCCTGTTTGATGCTGAGGTCCGTGGATTTCCTACTGATTTTAGAGATGACTTTTCTAGATTTTTCGTCAACCTACAGCTGGTCTGGACGATAACTTCTTGACCTAAATCAAGAAGCGCGTGTCTTTTTCGGAAGACTTTACTTCCTTTTAATGATGGAATTGATTCATCGTGTAGATCCATCTTTCTTTCAATAAACCGGGTAAAACAGTTAATTTAGTCCAAAACAAAAGTACCTGCAATAATCTTGTACAAAAATATGTGATATATGTTTTAAAGAACTTTGGTGAATTTTTTCCACACTTAGCTTTTATTAATTTTTTTCTTTGCCTTTTTATTCTTCTTTTTTCCATTTTAAATGAATTCTAGCGTTTTGAGTTGTTTCTCCATTTATGTTCTCTCCGAGGTAACAATAACTTCGGCATTAACACCTAGTTTTCTCGTTCATAAATATGTATAAACATGATTTTGAATTCATTTTAGTTGAAAATTTTTCAAATTTTTACAAAATTTGGCAAATAAACCAAGTGTAAATCCGAGAGAATTTATAACCCTTCCCCACACTTGAGATCATGCAATGCCCTCATTTGCATGAAATCAGACTATAATTATAACTTCATGAGGGTAATTAGTGTAGAAAAGTGATTAAAAATACTGAGTTTGCAAACATTTTATTTTATATCACATTTGATATTTTGCGTCTTGTCGTCAAAATTAGTAGCTTTTGCTGAACTTTAATGCCAGTCTTTGAAAGTGCGCTGTTTTACCCTCTTTTGTACATAAGATAAACTACAAACATATTTATAATATATATATATATATTTTTTATAAAACCTTTATTTATTAAAACAATTTAAATGAATAAATTTTTTAAAGTTTTGTTTCCTTTTACTTTAGGTAGTTTCGGTATGTTTACCTAGTCCGTCCCTCGACAAAATTTAAAATTTGTCGTTTTTAAAGCGATTGTTTTAAAAGCAAAGATTTTTGAGTTTTTAAATTTTTTTGGTATAGTTTAGATCAATAAAATTAAAAATAATGATAACAAAATTTTTCGCCCCGCCCTCGGGTAAAGCAATTTCGGTTCCATGACCTAGTCTTCAACTCACGGCGAATTTTAAATATCAAATTTTAAACTTAATGAAATAAAGTATTTTTTGTTTTTTTTTAAAATCACACAAAAATTAAATTTAAAAATGGGTATTAATTTAATATAAAACCTACAAAACAAAAATTCAGAATGTGGAGGAGAAAACTAGTTCTTTAGTGTCTGCTAGTGGAAAAGACCAATTGGATTCCATTCTCGGAACTACATGAGAACAGAACAACTAACTATAAATAACATTTTCTTTTTAGAACATTTGAATCTCCCCACACTTAGGTATCTGTGGTTTTGAAATTGTGATTAACTTCATCGTTAATTTCGTTTGGACCATAATCAACTTGCATATCTGTGACTTTTGCTTTAAGCCATTGACCAGCTTCTTCGGTAATATCCACAAATTCAACTAGTTTCGCCTTTTCTTTAGGCGACAGATTGGATACTAACCGGTTACATAACTTAAAGTTCCCCTTACTTCTAGCATCATAAACCCGTTTAAAAAGTTTCTTCATTGAACTGTTAATAACGGGGTCATTTAATTTCGTATCAACTATGGGGTTCTTTGTTATCAGGTCATCATTAGGTGTTGCTTCATCTTCCCCACACTTAGGCGTTTTATTATTGTTAAGCACTACCGTTGGAGTTGGTAAATCAATATGGTTTTTACCAATCGTTTTTGTTGGTTCAATGGTTTTGGTTGGTTGAGATTTAGACTTTCGAATCATAAAGGTGATCGATTTCTCATCATTACTAAGTGTCATTCTACCCTTTCTTACATCAAATAACGCCCCGGTGGATGCTAAGAATGGTCGACCTAAAATTAGAGGAATGTTTGGGTCCTCTTCTATATCAATGACAATGAATTTGACTAGAAAGGTTAAATTACCTACTTGAATGGATAGGTTGTCAGCAATTCCAACTGGGTGCTTAATGGTTTGATCAAGGAGTCAAACACTCATATCCGTTGGAGTTAACTTACCTACTCCTAATCTCTTATATAATGAAAGAGGCATAACACTCACACTCGCACCTAAATCTGCTAGTGCATCATACATGACACAATCGCTAAGTAGACAAGGAACAATAAATTCACCCGGATCACCTATCCTAGGTGAAAGTTTTGGTGGAACTGTCTTTACTGGGTTTATCTTTACGGTTTTTGTTTCTTATACTTTCTTATTCTTCTTCTTCTTCTTTCCAAAGGTATCACAAACTTTATTACCTATCACTTGCTCATACTCAACTCCTTTTCTTGGAAATGGGATGGGTGGTCTGTATGGTGCCACCACTGGCTTTACATACTCGGGTGGTGGTGGTGTTTTAACTTCTTCATTGTTACTCACATCTAAAACCTTCCCATCTTTTGGAGCTGGTTTTTCAGAATTTGTTGATACCATATTAACATTCTCATTCCGAGGATTTTCTTCAGTATTACTCGGTAGCTTTCCTTGTTCCCTCTCACTCATCAATCTAGCAAGAGTACCTACTTGTTTTTCTAGATTCAATATGAAAGCTTTGAGTTCTAAATGACTGATTAAACCTCTCATTCGTTTGGGTTTGAGTTTCAATAAATTGTGTTTGAGATTCCATTAACTTTAATACCACTTCTTCCAGATTTGACTTTTTCTCTTCGGTTTGTTGTGGTAGTTTATACAAGCTGGGTCTTTGTTGATTGAAAGTGTTGTTTTGAGTTGGTTGGTTATTCGGACCGTGTTGGTTATACGAGTTATTGTTGAGTCCATTTGGATTGCAAAGAATGTTTTGATTTCGATTGAAGTTTAGCCTTGGCGGTTGATAATTATTTTGATAATTATTTTCCGGCCTTTGGTTCATATAGGAAACATTCTCACGTTGTTCCATCGTTTGCACAATGTGACAATCTTTTGTTAAGTGTGGTCCACCGCATTGCTCACAACTGATTCGTATTGCGTGAATATCTTTATTCATCTTTTCCATTCGTCTCTCGAAAACATCTATTTTTGCGGAAACAGAATCAAAGTTATGGCTAGAATCAGCTCTAGCCGCTTTAGATGAATGAAAAATTTCTTTTTCCTGATGCCACTCATGAGAGTGGGATGCTGTGTTATCAATGATCTTGTGAGCTTCGGTTGCAGTTTTCTTCATAATGGAACCACCAGCTGCTGTGTCGATGTCTTTTCGTGTGGCTATGTCTACGCCTTTATAAAAGATTTGTACTATTTGAAAAGTATCTAAACCGTGCTGAGGACATCCTCTCAACATCCTTCCGAATCTTGTCCATGCCTCATATAACGTTTCATTTGGCTTTTGCACGAACGTGGCAATTTCTCCTTGAAGTCTCACGGATTTAGATGCCGGAAAGAATCTTTGAAGAAATTTCTCAACTAAAACATCCCATGTGTCAATCGTTCCTTCAGGTAACGATTCTAACCAATCTTTGGCTTCTCCCTTTAAAGTCCAGGGGAACAACATAAGATAAATAGTTTCATCCTCAACTTCTCAGATTTTAAATAGATTACAAATCCTATTAAAAGTTCGAAGATGTTCGTTTGGATCTTCTTTTGTTGTACCACCAAATTGGCACTGATTGGTGATCATGTGTAGGATTTGTCCTTTGATTTCAAAATCTAACGCTCTAACATCTGGCTGATTAATGGCGTGACCTTGGCCCGTGCGTATGGCTCTCATTCGGTCTTCCATACTTTGAGGTTCCGTTATTTCCATATTTGAATTTTTTGAATCCGAATCACTAGAAGATTCTGATTTAACGGTTTGTGATTCGGGAGGAATTATTAGTGGTTCAGGATCTTGGAATTGTCCTTGAATATCCTCCGGGTTCTCAATTGTGAAATCAGGTTCAAAAAATGGATTATCGGAATTTTGATTTGGAGTACTTGTTCAACTAGGTGATGATTCTAAAGAAAAATCAATGGCGACAATATTGGCTAGATGTCTTGATCGAGTTATAGGTGGTGAACGTATGAAAGGTGGTAAACGTTTTGCTCGGTGCATTCACTAAATATCCTATTAGTTATAAAGATAAAAATTATATAAGTTATCAAATTAATAGACTTTTCTGATTTTGCCCACGTTTTGAATAGCCAATAGATGCAGCAGGTATCCAGGACCCTTTAAATCGGAAGCCCACAACTCGCCACTAACAAATCCAACTATTACTACGAACCAGAAAATTTTGAATGTCTATCAATTTAACCGCTTAAAATAATTTTTCGTTGAAATTTAAAGAAGATAAAAATCTATGTCCTAAAAACTAGTGCGTAGAAAGGAGAAAGAAAAAGAAGCGCGCCGAAAAACGTCGAAAAATAAAAATAAGAAAAACGTCGAAAAATAAAAATAAGAAAAACGTCGAAACTTAAAAGTCTAAAAACTAAATCTAAAAAGCTGCGCCTAAAGGTATTAAAGCTTAAAAGGAATTATATATCCAAAACGGCAATAACTTAAAAGTCACTAAAATATATAAATGGCGTCGCAAAATTCTAAAGCGCCTAAATCTTAATCTAAAGAAAAAGCACTTAAGGAATTTTACAGCAAAGCCTAAGAATCTAGAAATAAAAATAAACTACGGCAAAATACTAGATTAAAACTAATTACGAACGAAAAATTATAAAATTACGCTTTAATAAATAAAAAGACACAAAATATAAAATAAGCTTAAATTTATAAAAATACAATTTTATAAAAATATTATTTTTGTATTATTTATTTTATAAAAGTTGCAATTTATAATTAATAAAACTAAATTAAACTAAATATTACAAATTAAATACAATTAAAACTAAATATTATTAAATTAAAAACCCTAATTATAATTAATTAATAATTATTATTATTTAAACGTAACCCTAATTCGTACAGCTAAGGTTTCAGACCTGTCAGACAATCTTATGCGATCGCATGGGGATATAGTTATGATATCATGCGGTCGCATGAACAAGGAGTCCAGCAATATTTTGGGCTTTTAATCGGCTCGGTCCAAATTTCTATTTATTAATTATTTGATTTCAGTTTTCTCTCTCTCTTTTTTTTATGAAATAAGAAATAATATATTTTTACAAAAATAATATATTTTTACAAAAATATAGTTTTACTAAAATATAGCGTAAAAATATAGCGTTTCGCCGAGTTCCCCGGCAGCGGCGCCAAAAACTTGATGTGTTGCGAGTAGGGTACGAAATACTATTATATTTTACTACAAAATACGACGAAATATTACACAAGTTTTATTAATTTAACGGATGGGTATACCTAAACCTTGTTACAACACTATAGGCAGTGTACCTAATCGTAGAGTAGTGTAGTTTTTAGTAAGTTCGGTTCATTCCACAGGGAGCTGGTGATTACGTACTATATTTTTAAGCGACTATATTTATATAAAATATATAATTATATATAGTAATATTATTATTATAAAAAGGGGGGTTTTACCGTTTAATGACTGGTTTGTCGATTTTATATTTTAAATGCAAAGATAAATGACGATAATTAAAGTGCGTAAAATAAATAACAATATTTAAATGACGTTAAATAAAATTGCGAGTAAATAAAATGACAGTAAATAAAATAACAGTAAATAAAAATACGATGAGATATAAAATAGAACAATTATGCTTATTTAAACTTCCGTAACCATGATGTTTGACGTTTTGATTTTAATTTATTACTTTGGGTTAATTGTCATTTGTCCTGGATTTATTTGAAACCTATCTGGTTTTCGTCCATAATAGTTCATTGGTCATAATTATAAAATGCTCGTCAAATTAACCTTATTCCCGAAGTCAAATATTCCAACTAATTAGGGATTCGAATTGTAACAAGGTTTTAATACTTTGTTTAATGATTACACCAGGTTATCGACTGTGTGTAATCCAAGGTTTTAATACTTTGTTAACAATTACACCAATTACCCTTGAATGAAATCCACCCCTATTTTAATTATTCCATGATTATTAATTTTCCCACTTGATCAGAATGAATAATCAATTACCCAACCCAATTGATTAATTAAATGATTGTTAAAGATGTCGTATAAACGTCACTAAATAGGACATGCATAATCATTTAATAATTATTAGATTAATTAATTTGAAGATAGGTTCGACAGGCTCCAAAGAATTGTCATTCAATTAGACAATATCCCCCATCTATTAATGGTCCATGGTCCAATTAAAACAAGTGTCGGTCTTTTGTCCATACCCTAATTATGGTACAAAATTTAATAACCCAATCTTAATATTTAGTCTAACATCACGATTACTTCGGCTCAAATAAGCATAATAATAACTTAGTTACAAGACATTAATTTAAAAAGGAAAAACATAGTTACAGTGATTATTTATCGCGTAGCGTTACCCGGACAGAGTTTCGACTTAAAACTCGTAAAACATTTCTTACAATAACCCAATTATTATTAAACTTAAATTAAAATTAAAATTATAAATATATATATTTATGTTACAGAGTAAGAAAGAAAATATGGTGCCTAAAACTCTCGAGCAAACTGTCTTTTTATAGAATGTTGGCCTGCTACAGTAACCCATGCGATCGCATGGGTTTTATGCCTATTTTCCATGCGATCGCATGGCCGCCAGATCCAGCTCACGTATTTTTGTCTTTTAATTTTCCGACGGTTTTAATAAATATATATAATATATATATAATTTTAAGAATTATTTATATATTATATTATATTTATGTGCATAGTTGACTTGTAATTTTAGGTCCGTTGCGTCGCGCGTTGATAGTTGGCTCAGGTCCCGGTTCCGGATTTTCGAACGTCCTTTCGTATAATTTAATATCTTGTACTTTGCGTTCCGCAACTTGTACTTTTGTAATTTTGAGACGTTTCTTATCAATAAATTGAACCACTTGGATTGTATCTTGTACATTTAAGCTTTTTGGACGTTTGCGTCTTCAAATCTTTATTTTTGCCTTTTGTCTTCGCACTTATTTATTTAAACGAATATTACTTGAAAATAGAACAATTGCAACTGAAAACTTTACATATTGGAAGGATATTGCACCTAAATATATGTTCATTTGGAGCACTATCAACTCGCACCCAGTGAAATGAAAGAATTACAAAGTCAGTTACAGCAACTTTTAGAGCGTGGTTTCATTCGACCAAGCACATCACCATGGGGAGCTCCTGTTTTGTTTGTCAAGAAGAAGGATGGTACATTTAGGTTGTGTATCGACTACCGAGAGTTGAACAAACTTACCATCAAGAACCGCTACCCACTACCGATAATCGACGACTTATTTGATCAACTACAAGGCTCATCGTTTTATTCGAAGATTGATTTACGTTCTGGGTATCATCAAATGCGGGTGAAGGAGGATGATATTCCAAAGACTGCTTTTAGGACGCGTTATGGTCATTACGAGTTTATGGTTATGCCGTTTGGATTGACGAACGCACCAGCTGTGTTCATGGACCTCATGAACCGAGTGTGTGGGCCATATCTTAACAAGTTTGTCATTGTTTTCATCGATGACATACTTATTTACTCGCAGAATGATCAAGAGCATGAAGAACATTTAAGAAAAGTGCTAGAGTTGCTGAGAAAAGAAAAACTGTACGGTAAGTTTTCAAAGTGTGCATTTTGGTTGGAAGAAGTTCAATTCCTCGGTCACATAGTGAACAAAGAAGGTATTCAGGTGGATCCAGCAAAGATTGAAACCGTTGAAAAATGGGAAACCCCAAAAAATCCGAAGCATATACGCCAATTTTTAGGACTAGCTGGTTACTACAGAAGGTTCATCCAAGATTTTTCCAGAATAGCAAAATCCTTGACTGCATTAACGCATAAATGGAGAAAATTTGAATGGAAGGATGAACAAGAGAAAGCGTTTCAATTGTTAAAGAAAAAGTTAACTACAGCACCTATATTTTCATTACCTGAAGGGAATGATGATTTTGTGATATATTGTGACGCTTCAAAGCAAGGTTTCAGTTGTGTATTAATGCAACGAACGAAGGTAATTGCTTATGCGTCTAGACAATTGAAGATTCACGAGCAGAATTATACGACGCATGATTTGGAATTAGGCGCGGTTGTTTTTGCATTAAAGACTTGGAGGCACTACTTATATGGGGTCAAAAGTATTATATATACCGACCACAAAAGTCTTCAACATATATTTAATCAGAAACAACTGAACATGAGGCAGCGCAGGTGGATTGAATTGTTGAATGATTACGACTTTGATATTCGTTACCACCCGGGGAAGGCGAATGTGGTAGCCGACGCTTTGAGTAGAAAGGACAGAGAACCCATTCGAGTAAAAGCTATGAATATAATGATTCACAATAACCTTACTACTCAAATAAAGGAGGCTCAACAAGGAGTTTTAAAAGAGGGAAATTTTAAGGATGAAATACCCAAAGGATCGGAGAAGCATCTTAATATTCGGGAAGACGGAACCCGATATAGGGCTGAAAGAATTTGGGTACCAAAATTTGGAGATATGAGAGAAATGGTACTTAGAGAAGCTCATAAAACCAGATACTCATTACATCCTGGAACGGGAAAGATGTACAAAGATCTCAAGAAACATTTTTGGTGGCCAGGTATGAAAGCCAATGTTGCTAAATACGTAGGGGAATGTTTGACGTGTTCTAAGGTCAAAGCGGAGCATCAGAAACCATCAGGTCTACTTCAACAACTCGAAATCCCAGAATGGAAATGGGAAAACATTACCAAGGATTTCATCAATAAATTTCCAAGGACTGCAAGTGGTTTTGATACTATTTTGGTAATAGTTGATCGTCTCACCAAATCAGCACACTTCTTACCAATAAGAGAAGACGATAAGATGGAGAAGTTAGCACGACTGTATTTGATGGAAGTCGTCTCCAGATATGGAATACCAATCTCTATTATCTCTGATAGGGATGGCATATTTATTTTAAAATTCTGGCAGACATTACAGCAAGCATTAGGAACTCGTCTAGACATGAGTACTGCCTATCATCCACAAACTGATGGGCAGAGCGAAAGGACGATACAAACGCTTGAAGACATGCTACGAGCATGTGTTATTGATTTCGGAAACAGTTGGGATCGACATCTACCGTTAGCAGAATTTTCCTACAACAACAGCTACCATTCAAGCATTGAGATGACGCCGTTTGAAGCACTTTATGGTAGAAAGTGCAGGTCTCTAATTTGTTGGAGTGAAGTGGGGGATAGACAGATTACGGGTCCGGAGATAATACAAGAAACTACCATGAAGATCATTCAAATTCAACAACGGTTGAAAACCGCCCAAAGTCGACAAAAGAGCTACGCTGACATTAAAAGAAAAGATATAGAATTTGAAATTGGAGATATAGTCATGCTTAAGGTTGCACATTGGAAAGGCGTTGTTCGATTTGGTAAATGAGGGAAATTAAATCCAAGGTATATAGGACCATTCAAGATTATTGATCGTGTCGTACCAGTAGCTTACCGACTTGAATTACCATAACAACTCACGACTGTACATAAAACTTTCCACGTCTCAAATTTGAAGAAATGTTTTTCTAAAGAAGATCTCACTATTCCGTTAGACGAAATCCAAATCAACGAAAAACTTCAATTCATCGAAGAACCCGTCGAAATAATGGATCGTGAGGTTAAAAGACTTAAGCAAAACAAGATACCAATTGTTAAAGTTCGATGGAATGCTCATAGCGGACCTGAGTTTACCTGGGATCGAGAAGATCAGATGAAGAAGAAATACCCGCACTTATTTCCAGAAGATACGTCAACACCTCCAACTGCTTAAAATTTCGGGACGAAATTTATTTAACGGGTAGGTACTGTAGTGACCCGAACTTTTCCATGTTTATATATATTGAATGAAATTGTTATTTACATGATTAAGTGTTTCCAACATGTTAAGCAATCAAACTTGTTAAGACTTTATTAATTGAAATAGGTTTCATATAGACAATTGACCACCCAAGTTGACTGGTGATTCACGAACGTTAAAACTTGTAAAAATTATATGATGACATATATATGATTATATATATAGTTAACATGATATTATGATAAGTAAGTATCTCATTAAGTATTTTAACAATGAGTTATATACATAAAATTGAGTTTATTGAATTAAGAAACTCGAAACGATATATATAACGATTATCGTTATAACAACGTCTTACTAAATACATATGAATCATATTAAGATATTGTTACACTATGTTTAATCTTGATAAATGATAAGTAAACATGTCATTAAGTGTATTAACAATGAACTACATATGTAAAAAACAAGACTACTAACTTAATGATTTCGAAACGAGACATATATGTAACGATTATCGTTGTAACAACATTTAACTGTATATATATCATACTAATATATATTAATATATCATAATATCATGATAATGTAATAATTAAACATCTCATTAGATATAATAAACATTGGGTTAACAACATTTAACATGATCGTTAACTTAAAGGTTTCAAATCAACATTTACATGTAACGACTAACTATGACTTAACGACTCAGTTAAAATGCATATACATGTGGTGTTTTAATATGTATTCATATACTTTTTAAAGACTTCAAGACAATAATCAAAATACTTCTACTTAACAAAAATGCTTACAATTACATCCTCGTTCAGTTTCATCAACAATTATACTCGTATGCACCCGTATTCGTACTCGTACAATACACAGCTTTTAGATGTATGTACTATTGGTATATACACTCCAATGATCAGCTCTTAGCAGCCCATGTGAGTCACCTAACATATGTGGAAACCATCATTTGGCAACTAGCATGAAATATCTCATAAAATTACAAAAATATTAGTAATCATTCATGACTTATTTACATGTAAACAAAATTACACATCTTTTATATCTAATCCATATACCAATGACTAAAAACACCTACAAACACTTTCATTCTTCAATTCTCTTCATCTAATTTATCTCTCTCAAGTTCTATCATCAAGTTCCAAGTGTTCTTCATAAATTTTATAAGTTCTAGTTTCATAAAATCAAGAATACTTCCAAGTTTGCTAGCTTACTTCCAATCTTGTAAAGTGATCATCCAACCTCAAAAAATCTTTCTTATTTATAGGAAGATATCTTTCTAATACAATTTAATACTCATATTCAAACTTTGATTCAATTTCTATAACTATAACAATCTTATTTCGAGTGGAAATCTTACTTGAACTTGTTTTCGTGTCATGATTCTGCTTCAAGAACTTTCAAGCCATCCAAGGATCCTTTGAAGCTAGATCTATTTTTCTTATTTCTAGTAGGTTTATCCATAAAACCTAAGGGAGTAATGATGTTCATAACATCATTCGATTCATATATATAAAACTACCTTATTCGAAGGTTTAAACTTGAAATCACTAGAACATAGTTTAGTTAATTCTAAACTTGTTCGCAAACAAAAGTTAATCCTTCTAACTTGACTTTTAAAATCAACTAAACACATGTTATATATCTATACGATATGCTAACTTAATGATTTAAAACCTGGAAACACGAAAAATACCGTAAAACCTGATATATGCCGTCATAGTAACACCGCGGGCTGTTTTGGGTTTGATAATTAAAAACTATGATTAACTTTGATTTAAAATTTGTTATTTTGGGAAAATGATTTTTCTTATGAACAAGAAACTATATCCAAAAATCATGGTTAAACTCAAAGTAGAAGTATGTTTTTCAAAATGGTCATCAAGACGTCGTTCTTTCGACTGAAATGACTACCTCTTACAAAAATGACTTGTAACTTATATTTTCGACTATAAACCTATAATTTTTCTATTTAGATTCATAAAATAGAGTTCAATTTGAAACCATAGCAATTTGATTCACTTAAAACGGATTTAAAACGAAGAAGTTATGGGTAAAACAAGATTGGATATTTTTTGATTGTTGGAGCTACGGGAATTATTGTAACAATTCTATACAAATCATATCCTAGCTAACTTATATTGTATTATACATGTATTATAATATATTATGTAATCTTGGGATACCATAGACACGTATGAAAATGTTTTGACATATCATATCGACCCATGTATATATATTATTTGGAACAACCATAGACACTCTATATGCAGTAATGTTTGAGTTAGCTATACAGGGTTGAGGTTGATTCCAAAAATATATATACTTTGAGTTGTGATCTAGCCTGAGACGTGTATACACTGGGTCGTGGATTGATTCAAGATAATATATATCAATTTATTTCTATACATCTAACTATGGATAACTAGTTGTAGGTTACTAACGAGGACAGCTGACTTAATAAACTTAAAACATCAAAATGTATTAAAAATGTTGTAAATATATTTTGAACATACTTTGATATATATATGTATATATTTGTTATAGGTTCGTGAATCGACTAGTGGCCAAGTCTTACTCCCGACGAAGTAAAAATCTGTGAAAGTGAGTTATAGTCCCACGTTTAAAATCTAATATTTTGGGATGAGAATACATGCAGTTTTATAAATGTTTTACGAAATAGACACCAGTAAATGAAGCTACATTATATGGGTGAATGATCGAAGTCGAATATGTCCCTTTTTCTTGGTAGCCTAAGAATTAGTAAACAGATCTACTAATTGACGCTAATCCTAAAGTTAGATCTATTGGGCCTAATGAACCCCATCAAAAGTACCAGATACTTTAGTACTTCGAATTCGTTTTTATCATGTCCGAAGGATTTCCCGAAATAATAGGGGATATTCATATATGCGTCTTGTTAATGTCGGTTACCAGGTGTTCACCATATGAATGATTTTTATCTCTATGTATGGGATGTATATTGAAATATGAAATCTTGTGGTCTATTATTATGATTTGATAATATATAGGTTAAACCTATAACTCACCAACATTTTTGTTGACGTTTTAAGCATGTTTATTCTCAGGTGATTATTAAGAGCTTCCGCTGTTGCATACTAAAATAATGACAAGATTTGGAGTCCATGCTTGTATGATATTATGTAAAAACTGTATTCAAGAAACTTATTTTTGATGTAATATATTCTTATTGTAAACCATTATGTGTAATGGTCGTGTGTAAACGGTATATTTTAGATTATCATTATTTGATAATCTAAGTAATGCTTTTTAAACCTTTATAGATAAAATAAAGGTTATGGTTGTTTTAAAAATGAATGCAGTCTTTGAAAAACATCTCATATGGAGGTCAAAACCTCGCGACGAAATCAATTAATATGGAACGTTTATAATCAATATGAACGGGACATTTCACAAGCTCCTAAAGCAGTGTGACCGGAATGGATCAATCAATCAGCCATCATCTATTTTGGATGAATTGGGGATGGGTTCGCAGCCTCCTCAATCATTGGAGACAAGAAGAAGGTGATCCCTTCCATCCACCACATTGCCCTCTTGATGAAGAACCTGAAGCACTTACCGGCGAACCTGTCCGAAAAACCATTTTCTCTCTCATTTCCAGAGTATCTCGTCACGATTATATACTACATCAAATTCTAGATTTTATTTATCCACTCGTCCAAACCGACAATCACCCCGGTGTAATAGAAGAAGTCAACGAGCTTCGCGCTCGGGTAGTGACTTTGGAGAATATGGTGCAAAGATTACAAACACCAGCAGCAGCATCAGCAGCATAACCAGTACCACCATCATCAACGCCAACAGTACCATTACCACCTCCAACCACAACCGCGTCGTAAACCTCAAATTTCACAATCTGTCCCACGAGCATCAATGTCATACGCACCATAGATACCAAGGAGTACCAACAACAATAACTGACAAAGTATTAACTCATAACTTCATTGGAGAAACATTCCGCGACAATTATGTAATATCTAAAGTCTTAGAGATTATCTAATCTAGCCCTAACCATAAATCAGTTAAGCGAACCAAAATGATAGAAGGAAGAGTAGAAACCCTGACAAAAATGGTGTGTGATTAACAAGCTAAATTTGTTTTACCAGCAGCATCAACAGTACCGTCAGCGTCACCAACATCGTCAGTACAGTCAACATCAGAATCAACAACACTTATAACATCACAAATTCTGTCAGTTCAAGAATCACTGTGGACATCATTACGAATCAATAACGCGTATATTGTATCAACGAGTTATAAAGAATTAACTCATTCCCTCTGAAGAAATTATATGTATATTTTATATTTATATATATATATATATATATATATATATATATATATATATATATATATATATTTTGAGATAAAAATAAATCTTTTCGTACTAAGCTATTGTGTGTGAATCTTAACTACTCGGTTAATTCATATTACAAATATACAATAATGTACGTCTCTCGCCCGCGACTTAACCATCGTTAACTACAATCTCTGTCTCAATTCAACAAACTCCAATTTTCTAATAAATCAAGTATATATTTGATTTTTCACTTCATCATTGATGTAACCGAAACTTTTCAGATAACATCATTCGTACTTTGCGAAGTTCACAAGAATTTAATGAAAACCAACATCACGCCTCAACAAATAACGAAGTATTGATTCATAATTTCAATATTATTGAAGAAATAATTATGTAATCTCTAAAGCCTTCAAGGGATTATTCAATTCTAGTTCCAACTGTAAATCGAATGAGTTTAATTTAGTATTAACTCATTAAAATCTAAGTTACATCTGAAGAGAATATATACATATATATTTTCATAAAGACTGTAATAAAATTCTTTTGTACAAAATATTAATTGTGAAATTTTTTTAACGGGTAGGTAATACCCGAGAGATATATATATTCACAATTAATATGTTACATTCTTCGAATCTGATTAAGCAAATTATCACCCATACTTTCTACTTTCACAATAATATGCATTCTTTCATAGCAATCAAAACAACAATACTCATTTAAACTCAATTACATATTCTGATTTTGAAACCTCAGAATTCAATACGAAATATAACCGGTACCATCACTTTTAGATTCTTACATCTTTCAACGCTATACTTTGACTTCAAAACTGTGTTAGAACATCACATGTATATTAACGATTACAATCTGTGTTCAAACCCTTCGAAAATTTCTGAAGACACTTCAAATAATGAGCAATCGAGATGAGGATCCAACTACTTATTACCCACAGTTATGTACTTAAAAAGCTCTCGAAACCAAAGTCATAATTCAACACATATCTGTGTCAGATCCTTTGGCATTTATTAGCAAAAATAACCTTGCAATTCCTTTTCAAAGTAGCAAATTCTATCACAGCTCCAGCAAGACAACTTCGATTTTTTCATTCGGAGTAGCCTTATCATAATCTTGATATATATGATTATCCTTTTGTTACCGGAGAACCTTTCATGTTCCACCACATTAGCAATAAACTTATTCACAACTTCACTGATCTTTGACCTTCCGGAGAATCATTATATTTACCGAAACCCCATCATTTACACATTCGCATCTTGTAACGAGAATTGCCATACGAATCATCGGGAATTAGCAATCAGTATTTTAAAATCTCGCAACATGTCTACGCCAACAGTTATATGTGTACATATAACGTCTATCTTCTGGACTTTATTTGAATGTGAAGTTTCTGAAAAATACTCTGAACCGCGAACTAGTTCTCGAAATGCTGATGAAGCAACAAAAACTGTAAACGACCTTAGCAGTAAAAAGTTTGATGATAAGGATTAGTGTATTGGCAAAGCTCAGGAAAAGAGAAGTTTTGGAACTGGAAAACGGATTGAGCAAAGTATGAATGAGGCTGTGGAAAAATCACAAAGACTAAACCTACCTTCAAAGAATCCAAATGATTCAGTATCTGCTGAAGACATTAACGAATACCTTACTCCTGACTCTAAACCCCTACACACAATGTTCTTCATCATCCTCTGATATTAGAAATTCTAAGATATCATCGTATCTTTCATTATAAATATCCTCCATATTTCTGAAGATATTTTCATAGCTATTCTTATCTGAAATCATTTATCTCCTCGCGTTATTTGTATTGATCATAAAGGAAACTGTTTTAGTTTCTAAATTCTAAAACCGTCGTGTTTAAATTATGAATATTTTAAAGTAGTGTTGGAAACTGAAGCATGAGTTAGTATAATATAATGACACTTGATCAACGTAATTATATTACAGTAAGTCATGCTGAGTTCCTAAATGGAACGTGATGATTCACAGATCATAACGTCAGCATGTGAAATGTTACACGACTCTTATATTCTATTTAACCTCTAAAATATCAAGAAAATATTTCTTGATGATTCGGTCTTTTTCGAGGTATTCTGGTAATTTGACAAATCAAGATCGTGACATTACAATTCTCTTCTTAGAATATTAACTATGTTCATTTCGAAATCCATACCTACGAATTCTGGATCGTTATTCGCTTGACTTGAAGTCTGGAAAAGGAGACAAAAGTATGGAACTTTTGAATATAAAAGATAATATAAAGTTCGACAACAACACGTAAATTACAAACCGTGCATATCAATATGTATTGCAATGTAAAGGCACAGGAGGATTAATAATACTATGACCCCAAGGTAATAGTAAAAGTAAATAAAATCCTCCGGTGGTAGATGAAAAAGAAGAATGACAGATATGAAAGTTATGAGTATATCAAAGATCAGAACTGGATGAAGCATTTCCACAATCTATTGGAAATATGATTTGAGAAAAAAAAATAGAAGGTGTGAGTTAAAAGGAAACGAAAGAGGTGGATTTATAGCGAAATATCCGATAGAGAAATCAAGATGGATTATCGCATTAATTCGAAGAGGATCATAATTTCCTTAATCGCCGAAGAATCAAATCCAATATAGATTACAAAGATTTTCTTTAAATTCGGAGATCAATTGTGATGACGTCAACGGATATGACGAATTACTATAATCTTATTTCATTCATTTACGATAACTTCCCTCATACGCTTCGAGTAATCGAATTATGTTATCCCTACTCCCTAGACATGATAAAACTTTATAATCATCATAATAACATTCTCATTGTTAGCCATGACGACCTCTATCAAATTTCAGGGACGAAATTTCTTTAACGGGTAGGTACTGTGACAACCCAGAAATTTCCAACCAAATTTAAACTGTAATCTTTATATATTTCCGACACGATAAGCAAAGTTTCAAGAATTTTAAACTGTATTCATACATTCAATTAACCTCGACCAAGTTTCGACGATTCACGAACCAATACATAAATGGATATGATTATATATATATATACTATACATATATATATATATATATATATATATATATATATATATATATATATATATATATATATATATATATATATATATATATATATATTAACAAAGTATTAGACGTATAATACTTTATATGAACGTATTTGTTTTAAAATATATTTAAAATAATTATCGACGGAATTAAAAGATAATATCAAATGATTGAATTATCAGATACATTGAATTATGGCTACGAGTCCCTATTAGGAGGTCCACTTTGATTTAGGAAACCTTTCCTTTTTAACCATATTCGGAAAATGCTAAAGTGATTTTACAAATAAGAACAAAGTGTCAATTAACGGGAACTAGACAAGGGTTAGTGGAGATTCCCGTTTGATTTTCAATTTATGCTTTACAATAATTGTCTCGTGACTTTTGATAAGATAAACTATTAAACTTGTATATTAATTAACGTGGAAGTAAAATTATAGAATATAGATAACTTAGAAGATGGATATCGACAAGATAAGTAAATTAACGTTTTACATTAAAATGATTTTATACGTTTACCTAACCTTTAGACTTTATATCACGTTGCATCAACAAACGTTAAAAACTTGAAAATTATGAAAAGTATATTTAATCTTACTTCTCTAAAATGTTTTACGATATAACAACTTCTACTAATATAACCTTTTTAGCAAAATGATTCTTTAATATACTTAGTTTTGGAAAACAAAGTTTTCATATTTACTTAATATTGTTTCATACGTACAAAAACAATTTTTAAAGAACTTTATTAGTGAAACGTCTTATAAGATAAATTGTTCATAGGTTTTAAGGAACTAACTAAAGCTTTATATCATAAATTACACACACATATATATATATATATATATATATATATATATATATATATATATATATATATATATATATAGTTTCAAAAATGTAAAACGTGATACGACATAATATTTTCTATTACTTAAATGTTTTGAACTTTGAAATATAATTAGATAGATATTTCAATTATATATAAGATATACAAAATTATATTCATAAGTAAGGATATATATATATATATATATATATATATATATATATATATATATATATATATATATATATATATATATATATATATATATATATATATATATATATATATATATATATTACAAAAACGTTAATGTATAAATTAAATATAAAACGTTTCGATATTATTAAACGTATTTTAGTAAACAACGAGACTTTGATTTAAAGGAGCAAATGACCAAAACACTTAAATGAATAAGTTACACTTTAAGTTGGATTATTTTTCATTGATTTGAGTCTTGTCATATATAAACGTACACGTCGCGTAACGTAAAGTGCTAGTTTTCTAAGCGTACAAAAATGCGTTGGAGAAACCAGAACTGGGACATTGGTCGTGTGACAACGTACAAGTTTTTGGAACTAGTTTTACAAATTAACTATGCACGTAAATATAATATAATATTTAATTAATTATATAAATTAATAATAATATATATAAATATTATATAAACTGTCGGCAGCCCACGAGAAAAATGAGAGACAGCTGGAAACAGGAGCTCTGCGAGTGCGGAGCTTTGTAGCTATATACCTCCGTGCGGAGGAAGCTGGGACAGAAATGGATATAAAGCTCGATCGAATTCGCGTTCATTCTTCACAATTCATTTCACATACTCCGTAATCATTATCAATATTATTTATATTTATAATATTATTATTAATTAGTATTAAGATTATAATTATAAATCTTAATTTTTGTATTATTAGTATTATTATTATTAGTAACATACATAAAATACTACGACGAGGTTCTGCCCAAATGTTTTCAAAACTGGTTATCGAATAGGATAGGGCTAAGGAAATTATGGGTTATAGCTATGGAAGTTATAGGTAATGTTCGAGGGTATGCTCGTGAGGTCAATCTAGTGTTTATCATCTCCGTTGCATTTACGTACCTTTCCTGCAATATTGAATCTCAATATTGATACGTGAGTACTCATAATTTAACTTTTACATACTAATAGTGTATCCCTGACTAGTGCTCGAGTATATAGGATTATGCATGTTTGTACTTTTGATATTGCCATTAGATAGGTTATGTTGAATCCTGAATTAGTTATATATGCGGTTGAGATAAGGTATAAGATATGCATGTCGTTGGAAAGCTAGCGAAAAATTAAGAACTTTTCATTTAGATTGGACAGATTTGGAGTTATAGTCAATTGAAATTTGGTATTATTATTAAAAATGATTATTATTATCGTCGTTATTTTCGTCATTCTAGTTTTATCTTATTATTATTATTATTATTATTATTATTATCTTTATCAATAAAAGGATTTATCATTAAAAATTGTTATTTTTATTATTATTACTATCATTAATGTTATAATTAGTATTATTATTATTAGTATTATCTAATTATTATTATTATTATTATTATTATTATTATTATTATTATTATTATTATTATCATTATCATTATCATTATTATTATTATCATTATTAATATATATATCATTATTTAAAAATGGTTATTGTTATTGTTATTATTATTATTATTATATTATCATTAAAATAATTATTAGTATTATCGTTAATAATGTCATAGTAATTATCATTATTAGTATTATTATAATTAAAACTAATATTAGTAACACCTAATTATTTTGATTACTATTATTATCATTATTATGAACACGATATAAAAGACGAGTAAAAGCTAATAAACGAAACGATTAGGAAATAATGAGTAAGAGTATCATGATGAAATTAAAATATTATAAGATATTGATTTAGATAAAATTATCGTTCTTATTATTTTTATCATTACTATTATTATTAAAAGTATCGTTAGTATTAAAACTATCATTTTAACAAAAATTATCATTTTAATAGAAATGTCATTGTTACTATAAAATATCATTATTATTATCATTTTAAATAGAATTATTATTTTAAAGATAATATTAAAAAGTATCGTAAATATTAAAGTTATCATAATTAGAATTATCATTTTATCATAATGTCATCTTAGTAATTATAAATATTGATATTTTTATAATAATTATTATTATTATTACAAAATAATACAACTTTTACTTACTATTATTATAGATATTATTTTATCAAATAAATATGTGATACAAACATATTTTATTACGTGTAATAAATTACTTTAATAATACCTATCATATTATCTTTATGATATTAAATGAACTCTATAAATTTTATTACTTAATATATATAAAAGTATATTTTATTATATAAATTTTAATATAAAATATTATTTATTAATAAATGAATTATATTATTTACTCCAATAAATCTTTTAAAATTATTTAAAAATATAAAACGACCATATTAAAACTATATATTAATCATGTATAGATTTTTGGAAATCATTTTGAGTCAAATTGACTTTTGTTGACTTTTGCATATTAGTCTCGAGCATTAAGATTGTGATACACTATGACATAACCTAAATTGTTAGACAAATATTAACCAATATATGAATATATATAATTAATTTAGGTTCGTGAATCCGAGGCCAACCTTGCACTTGTTCAATGACGTTATATGTATTTTTACTACGAAATACAGTATGGTGAGTTTCATTTGCCTTTTTACCCTTTATATTTTTGGGCAGAGAATACATGCGAAATTTTTATAAATATTTTACGAAATAGACACCAGTAATGGAAACTACATCATATGGGTGAATGATCGAAGCCGAATATGCCCCTTTTGCTTGGTAACCTAAAAATTAGTAAACCGATCTACTAATTGACACGAATCCTAAAGATAGATCTATTGGGCCTAACGAACCCCATCCATGGTTGCGGATGCTTTAGTACTTCGATGTTGTTTTATCATATCCGATGGATGTCCCAGAATGATAGGGGATATTCTTATATGCATCTTGTTAATGTCGGTTACCAGGTGTTCACCATATGAATGATTTTTGTCTCTATGCATGGGACGTATATTTATGAGAACTGGAAATGAAATTCTTGTTGTCTATTAAAATAATGAAAATGAATGATTATGATAAACTAATGAACTCACCAACCTTTTGGTTAACACTTTAAAGCATGTTTATTCTTAGGTGTTAAAGAAATCTTCCGCTGTGCATTTACTCATTTTCAAGATATTACTTGGAGTCTTTCATAGCATATTTCGAGAACGTTGCATTCGAGGCATTGAGTTCATCAAAGATTATTATTAAGTCAATTTATAGTTGGACAGTGGATATTATGAAATGGTATGCATGCCTGTCAATTTTCGATGTAAAGAAAGTTTGTCTTTTAAAAACAAATGCAATGTTTGTAAAATGTATCATATAGAAGTCAAATATCTCGCGATGTAATCAACTATTGTGAATCGTTTATAATGTATATGAACGGGTCCTTTCATGAAATATAATTAGTTTTCGAAAAACTAAATATTATATTAGTAAATAAATATTTCTAAAATATATAAGTTTATATTTCTAAATGAAAATATATTTATATTTTACAAAGTGATAAAATATAATATTTAATTAGTCATAAAACGTTTTGGATTTAAAATAATATTATTAAATATACTTTGATAAATAGTGAGACATTGATTTATAGAAGCAAATGACCACAACACTCAAATGTAAAGGTTATACTTTGGGTAATATAGTCTATCGATGATTAAGTTTAATTATTGATAAAGGTACACGTCGGGTAATATAAAGTACCAGTTTTCTAAGCGTACGAATATGCGTTCGAGAAACCGGAACCGGGACATTAGTCAAGCGTCAACGTACGAATCATCGGAACTAAATTTACAGGTTAACTATGCATGTAAATATAATATAATATTTAATTAATTATATAAATTAAATATAATATATATTATATATTATAAACCGTCGGCCGCCCACGTTTAAATCAAGTGTGAGCTGGAATGTGGAGTGCCGCAATCGCGATCATAGTGAGTATAAATTCTCCGCAATCGCGGAGCTACTGGGTCCAGATCAGGCCTATAAAGCCGTCGAGCTCTCCTTCTGCGAATTCATTCATTCCATCTCTCGATCTCTTTTATATATATATATATATATATATATATATATATATATATTATTTATATTATTATTATAATTATTATTAAGATTATTATTATTAATCTTATTATTATTAGTAGTATATCTATTATTATATATAAAATACTACGACGAGGTCATGAGCGGGTTATTTTTCAAAAACGTGTTTTTCGAGTGGGATAGAGCTAAGGAATTTATGGATTATAGCTATGGAGGTTATAGGTATGGTTCATGGGTTTTGTTCGAGAGGTCAACTTAGCGTTTATCATCTCCGTTGCGTCTACGTACTTTCCTGCAATATTGAATCTCAATATTGATACGTGAGCACTCATATCTTATCTTTTATATATTAATAGTGTATCCCTGACTAGTGCTCGAGTATATATGATTATGCATGCTTGTATATTTAATTTCATCGTTATATAGTATATGTTGAATCGTGAGTTTATTACGTATATTACTGATATAAGGTATATGATATGCATGTCGTTAGAAAGCTGTCGAAAAATTAATAACTTTTCATTTAGAAGTCGTGTGTGTTCGTTGAACGGATTAAAAGATATGGTCAACTGAATTATCATTAACTCTAAAATTATTGTTATTACTATTATTATTATCGTCGTTATTATTATTATCTAATAATTATTGTTATTATTATCATTATCATTATTAATATAGGTATTATCATTAAAATTGTTATTGTTATTATTATTACTATCGTTATTATTAAAAATTAAAATTTTTATAAAAACTATCATTTTATTATTTTTTATCATTATTATTATTATTAAAGTATCATTAATATTAAAAATTATCACTTTTATTAAAATTATCATTTTTAATAGAAATATCATTGTTATTATAAAATCACATTATTATTAACATTTTAGTATTAATATTATTAAAAATTATCATTTTGAATAAAAGTATTATTTTAAAATATTATTATTATTGTTATCATTAATATTAAAAATCATTATTATTAAAATTATCATGTTTGTTAGAAAATATTATTTTAAATATTAAAACTTATATTTTTCATTATCATTTTTATTAATATTATTGATAACAACAATATTATTATCAATATTATTATCATTTACGTTACTATAATATTTTTATCATTACCAGTAATAAGATTATTATTATATTAGTATTATTACAAAAGATTATTATTTATTATCAAAATTAATATTATCTTTAGTAAATATAGATATGGTTATTATTACGATTATTAAAATTATTAATATTATCAATACAAAATAATACAAATTTTACTCATTATTATTATCAATTTTATCAAATAAATATGTGATACAAAGATATTTTTATCACACGCGAGATAATTACATTAATAATACATACCACAATATTTTTATCATATTAAGTAAACTTTATAAATTTTTATATATAAAAAAATATATTATTATCGTATATAAATTTTAATATAAATTTTTATAAATGATTTGCATTATTTACTCTAATAAAATCCGATAAATATATTTAAATATATAAAACGGCTATATTTAAGATATATTATAAACATGTATTGATTTTGGAAGTCATTTTGAGTCAAGTTGACTTTTGTTGACATTTGCATATCGATCTCGAGCATTAGGATTGTGATACACTACGACTTGACCTAAATTTTTAGACAGATATTGACCATTATATAAATATATATATACTTAATATATGTTCGTGAATCTGATGCCAATCTTGCATTTGTTCATTGCCGTCATATGCAGAATTACTACGAAATACAGTATTGTGAGTTTCATTACTCCCTTTTTAAATTTTAACACCCCGCCAAAATTGCCATTGACGCGGATGTTAACTCTGGTCCCAGTGCTTGGCTTGACTTCTAAGTAACAGCAGAGTTCTACAGCGGAAGCAAAATATCTATGTACCTGAGACAAAACATGCTTAAAGTGTCAACCAAAAGGTTGAGTGAACAACATAGGTTTAATATATATAGTTTTAGACCACCAGATTTAATAATAAGGTTCAATCAGTTCGGTAGTAGTGCTGAGGTGTATGATATCGAGACTAAACAAAGTTACCCCGTGATCACTTTTATTCGTTCGTGTCGTTAAATCATTATTATGTAACCAAAGACCAGTGGTCAAATGGTTAGAGACGTCACTCTCAATAGCGCTATTCACGATAACTAAGCTTTCCAAATTCCAGTAATTAACGATATCATGGCAGGGATTTAGCATGAATCAAAGCATGCAGCACAGTTTGAACTAATCAAAAGAAAGTTTTCATGTACTTGTGTCTAAGCGTAAAACAGTTTAAAAGCAAGCATGTGTCTCACCCCAAAGTTATAAAACAGTTAAGAAATAGTAAAAGAGGGGCTATGAAGTTCACCTTAACAGCAGATGAAGTTATTCCACGGATGTAAATGAACGAGAGTAAACGACCGGGATCTCAACCTAGAGATATAAGTTTGGTCATTAGTTTGTTCAATCCGACAAAGAGTGTGTCAACTATAATAAAGTTTAATTCACGTTTATGTATTTAAATAAATATCCTTTATTTAAATGATGTTTTAAAATATAATATTAACAGCTGGTTTCTATTTTAAGAAAATTTCCACTTATTATGTGTGTATAGGAACACCACACTTTTAATATTATACATCATACGTATTATTATACTTTATAGTTTATTTGTATTATATATTACCATTAGTAAAACATTATACGATAATATAACTTAATTGAATTAGGATGTTACTATATAAGATAAGATTAGATGTTATAGTATTATTATTTAATCTTATCGCTTTATTTATTATCCTATATTATAATATCTTAAGTGATTAGATAAGTTTTAACTCTTCTACTTTTATCTTACCAAAACTGTAACTTATGATTTTAAATTCATCATTATCACTCTATCATCGTAATACTTATCACCATCCTATTCATATATACTTATACGTATGTCGTATGTGATTTCCATATGTGTCTTTTTATATTAAAGTTTAAACCTATATTTATATTTTCATGCAAGATCATTCATACATCTTTTCTTATTCATATATCATGATGATAAGGATACTTTTAAGATTTATATTCATACTTACATCATAACATTTTAATCAACTCATAATAATATAATTATCATCTCTTAATATCAAAGTTTATCATGTTCATAACTATAATTTTATTCATAATCACGTCATAATACGTATTAATCATAATCTTTTATTCTTCATCTTATATTCATTATTTTTTTTATTATATCATACGTATAATTATATCCACTATTATCTTCAAAAGTTTTAATCTTTTCGATCATACACATGTACACACACGTACAAGTATACATCATGCAAATATATATATATATATATATATATATATATATATATATATATATATATATATATATATATATATATATATATATATATATATATATATATATATATATATATATATTTTACCCCATCTTTTATTAAGTTTCTTACCCATATTCATGTATTTTAATTCATGTTCATAATTAAATTCTTGTTAAATACTAAATAAAGTTTATGTAAAACACGTACGTTTAAACTAGGATTTAAGGTTTATACCTTTGAAGTATTCGTTCTAGAAACAAGTGTGTGTTGTGTTTTGCACGTCTGATAAGCAGGAAAAACAAGGCACGAGCAGCAAATCTTTTGGCTTCGGTTTCGACCAAAAAATAGTGGCAAACAGCAGCAATTACAGGGGTGCTTTTGGGTTGCGTTTGCGCTGCCGAACAGCTGCAGAAGAAGCAGTAAAATAGCAGCAAAAGCTTGGCTTTTGGGCTGCTATTTTTGAGCTGAAACAGAATGACAGGAACAGCAGCAGCCCGAGCCAAATAGGTGGCGGTGATGGGAGATTGGGATGGTCGAACACAGCAGCAAAAAGGCTGCTATTTGGGTGGCGGTTGGGCTGCAGAAAAACGCAACAGGTGGCGATGGTTGTGGGCTGCAGAAACCACAGAAAATAGCGGTGGTTGGGGACTGCTTTGGGTGGCCGAATGGTGGTGATTCTCGGCTGCAAAATAGCAGCAAACAGATTCAGGTTACCAGCAAAAATTGATCGAGTTTTTGGGTTTCGAACAGAAGCAACAAACAGAAGTTCGGTTTTGATTGTGTAGTCGACTAAAGTGAACCTTTTGTGAGGATTTTGGTGATCGAGAATGGCTGCAGCAGAGAAAAGAATTCATTATGATTGTATGGATTAAATGGTGAGAGTTGAGGGTACATTTATAGGGTAAGAGTCCTAGTTCTAGTGGGATTCAACTTACATAGAGTTTGGGATAAAATTCAAGTTGGTTTGAGGATGGAATTTGTGTTAGTTAAAGATAATAAACTTGGAGAAAAAGTCTTCAAAATAGTTGGGATATAACATGGGCCCTTTTTTTTTTATATATGATATAATACTTTTGTAAATATTTAAATTATCCAAGAGATGGGTTATGAGTTAAATATCCATAATAATACAGTAATATAATTTTTAAAAGCTAGTTAACAAAATTTCATACTCCGTATTACTATTAGTAATATTTATCTTATTATTTAGTTTTTTTTTTAGTAAAAGAATTAATTTACGTTTTAGTCCTCGAATAGTTTTAGGCCCGTTTATTATTAATTTTTTTTTGTTAAGTCGATGATGATGTCCACGGTCGTTAAATTGATAACTAAATTATTCCAAGTTTCGTTGGTCTCACAAGATAAAATAATATTTCTTCAAGGTTGAAATTAATCGTATAGTAATGAACATATACTACCTTTTGTAAAATAAAAACTCTAGCATATAAAACCATATAATTTAACTAATGTTCGTTAGTTATTTGACAGAAAAAGTAGGGTTATTACAGTACCTATCCGTTATTGAAAATATCGTCCCGAAATTTTGGTTGGTGTCATTCGTCGCGTTGCGTTGGGAAATTAGATATGGGTACTTTCGTTTCATTTGATTTTATTATTATTATTAAGGTTATAATTATTTTAATTACATTTTTATTAATTATCAGACCCTAACTTTTATTAATTTTATGTTTACTTCTATTTAGTTTTATATATATATATATATTCTCATTTGTTTGAATCTTATATTGTCACATTTTAATTTATGACTTATTGTTTATATTATTTATTTAGTATTAGGGTTAGGGTTTAATATTCAATATTAAATGGGATTAGGGTTTAGTAGTTAATAGGTAGGGTTAGGTTTAGGGTTTTAAATTATATTAGGATTTTATAATAGTTACGATCATTTAATAAAAGTATAAATGTTCGTTGTCGAAATGGATAACAACCCTAAATCGATTACACGGAGGAACAATTGAAAAACCCTAAGGGTATTTTGGAAATTTTCATGATGGAAAAATGTGGGTTGTTATAGTACCTCCTCGTTAATTTAAACTTCGTCCCGAAGTTTCAGTAGGACTTCTCGGAATGCATCAACGTTTGAGAATAGATGGGGATATTTTCGCTTCATTCGGTCTTTACGTTCCCAGATATACTCGGGGCCTCTACGTGAATTCCAACGGATCTTAACAACAGGAATAAAGCTTTGTGTTAAACATTACATCTCACAATCCAAAACTTCTATAGGTTTTTCGGTGGAGTGCAATTTATCATAATTGCGAAGATCATTCAAAGGAATAACAAGTATGTCATCAACAGAACACTTTTTAAGATTCGAGATGTGAAATGTATGCACTTTAATTAACAGGAAGTGTTGCCTAAAAATTATCATTCGTTCAACGTTTTGTTAAAGCATAGTCTACACTTAATTACAGTGGGGATCTACTTGAGTGAGAGTTGATATTGTATGAAATTTCAGCTGAAAGAGCCTAGGTGATTAGAATATCTAGTTTTATGGATTTCCTCCATGACTAGTTCTTGGAAACTTCTGATTAATGGTGATTTTTATAGGATCGACATGTATTCCTTCATTATTAACTACATGTCCAAAGAATTGTACGATTCGTAGTCAAATTTCATAGTTGGAAAACTTGGCATACGGTTGTTCCTTCTTTAAGAGCTCTAGAATCAATTGCAGATGTTGCTCATGCTCTTTCTCGCTCTTGGAATAGATTAAGATGTCATCAATGAAAACGGTTACGAATTTATCAAGATATGGTTTGCATGCATGGTTCACAAGATCCATGAATACAGCAGGAGCATTGGTTAAACTAAAAGACATGACAAGAAACTCATAATGTCTATAACGAGTTAGGAAACTTGTCTTAGAAGCATCAATTTCCTTGACTCTCAATTAATGATAACCCGACCTAAGATCAATCTTCGAATAGATACTTGATCCTTGCAGTTGGTCAAATAGGTCATCAATAGGCGGGAATGGATAACGGTTTTTGATGGTTAGCTTGTTGAGTTCTTGGTAATCAATACACATTCTCAACGTGCCATCTTTCTTCTTGACAAATAGAATGGGTGCTCCTCACGGAGGCAAACTAAAACGAATGGAACCTTTCTCCAAAAGCTCTTGGAATTAGCTGGATGATTCCTTTATTTCGGGCGGAGCTAATCGGTATGATACCTATGCAATAGGAACGGCATCGGGCGTGGATACTTTACAAGTGAAGGATAATATCTAGGGTTGATATTTTTAGTTGACAATATAGTGATAAGGAGTATGTAATGGTACACACATGGTCCTAAGGTTGATCAAATCTTATTCCCATCATGATCCATTAGGATTTATGTATGACTTATCATAATATAATGACGTTGATCAAGTGTCATTATATTATTCTAAATCATACTTTTATCACTCCATAAGGTTACTACTATGTCATCTTGTCAATATGCATTTTCATCGAGGTGAATGATTTAATGGAAAATGAAAGAAAAGAAAGTAACATCATTCATTAAAAGAAAATAACTAGAGTATTACAGAAACTTAATGAAATCTTCCAAACTATAGAAGTACTAAATGGTAACATAAAGAATACTATGAAAATTTAAATGTCTCTAGTGGTTTCCAAAAACTCTTCATTGTGCCTCTTCATTCTTCTTTCTTATCCAAACATTGATTTTTGAAATGTCCTACCCTTCCGCAGTTATAGCAAGTAAGAACGGTTGCATTTGCCTTTGTGGCTGGAGTTTTGGCTGATGGAGTAACAACTCTACAATTCTTGGCTACATGACCCACCTTCTTGCACTTGGTGCACTTGGCCTTACACCATCCTTTATGATGTCTCTCACATCTTCTGCAATAAGGACGTTTTCCCTTATACAACTTGTTGAATTTGCTTTTAGAATTTTCTTGCTCCATTCCTTCTCTCTTCCTTTTTGCACCTTCTTTCTCCTTATGTTTGTCGATGAAATAGCTTGCCATGCAAGCAGCTTCTTGTATGGTGCTCGGGTTCTCCAAGATAACATCTCTTCGGACTTCATTAGGCAATCCATTGATGTAGCATTGGATCCCTAGATACTCGGGAGTAGCCATGAGAGCAAACTCTTGAAATCGGTTGGTGTAGCTCATGAGATCAGCATTCACCATTTCTATATTACTAAGCCCAGGTCTTTTAGCACTCTTTTATGTAGGGGGCGGGTAGTTTATGAAACTTTGATGTGAACGGATAGTCTAAATTTTTGCCATTGCCTTGAACAGAGGACTCAGACTTGGATTCTTCCTCAACTCCTTCTTCTTCAATCATCTCCTCCACAAACTCTTCCACCTCATCATCCCCATCATAGTTATCATTAGTGTGGGATTCTTCCAAATGAGGATAGTGTGGTGGACTAGCAGGGACATAGTTTATGTCTGGGTGAGTTGGTGAAAATGGCGGGGAAACGGGTCCATAAGTCGGTGTGTGGAGAGATCTTTCGGAGTAGGATCCATCGGACTCGTTGTCGGAGATGATGATCGGGCTATTGCGAGACATCCTAAATGAAAAGAAAGAGAGATTATTAGGTAGGTTCTAAGATGACGCAAAAGCACGAATAAAATGTAAGGGAAAAATACACCAGAAACTAATACAGGAAAGGTTATAGTCCTATGGATTGCTAAGGCACCTAACTAACACATAAGGCACACATAATATGCAATCCTGGTTCTCTATAACAACCTGGACTCCCCTAAATTACATAATGAGATAGGTATGGTGGCGTTCTATTGTTGGAATACAAGTTAGTCATGGCTCTTATTCTAAGAGTCAGACGTGTAAGTATAATTCCTATAGCAAAGTGTTTCTAAAGGTTTGAATGGCATAAGAATTCTAGGCATAACAAATATAAGTGAACTTAATGCACATAATCTAGAATGTAATGCAAATAATCAATGCCAATAAATAACTCAGTTATAGACTAGACTCACTAATGCATCCTAACTATTCATGTTAGTCACACTAATGTAACCTAGTTCTCTATAACCAGAGCTCTGATACCAACTTTAACACCCCGCCAAAATCGCCATTGACGCGGATGTTAACTCTGGTCCCAGTGCTTGGCTTGACTTCTAAGTAACAGCAGAGTTCTACAGCGGAAGCAAAATATCTATGTACCTGAGACAAAACATGCTTAAAGTGTCAACCAAAAGGTTGAGTGAACAACATAGGTTTAATATATATAGTTTTAGACCACGAGATTTAATAATAAGGTTCAATCAGTTCGGTAGTAGTGCTGAGGTGTATGATATCGAGACTAAACAAAGTTACCCCGTGATCACTTTTATTCATTCGTGTCGTTAAATCATTATTATGTAACCAAAGACCAGTGGTCAAATGGTTAGAGACGTCACTCTCAATAGCGCTATTCACAATAACTAAGCTTACCAAATTCCAGTAATTAACGATATCATGGCAGGGATTTAGCATGAATCAAAGCATGCAGCACAGTTTGAACTAATCAAAAGAAAGTTTTCATGTACTTGTGTCTAAGCGTAAAATAGTTTAAAAGCAAGCTTGTGTCTCATCCCAAAGTTATAAAACAGTTAAGAAATAGTAAAAGAGCGGCTATGAAGTTCACCTTAACAGCAGATGAAGTTATTCCACGGATGTAAATGAACGAGAGTAAACGACCGGGATCTCAACCTAGAGATATAAGTTTGGTCATTAGTTTGTTCAATCCGACAAAGAGTGTGTCAACTATAATAAAGTTTAATTCACGTTTATGTATTTAAATAAATATCCTTTATTTAAATGATGTTTTATAATATAATATTAACAGTTGGTTTCAATTTTAGGAAAATTTCCACTTATTATGTGTGTATAGGAATACCACACTTTTAATATTATACATCATACGTATTATTATACTTTATAGTTTATTTGTATTATATATTACCATTAGTAAAACATTATACGATAATATAACTTAATTGAATTAGGATGTTACTATATAAGATAAGATTAGATGTTATAGTATTATTATTTAATCTTATCGCTTTATTTATTATCCTATATTATAATATCTTAAGTGATTAGATAAGTTTTAACTCTTCCACTTTTATCTTACCAAAACTGTAACTTATGATTTTAAATTCATCATTATCACTCTATCATCGTAATACTTATCACCATCCTATTCATATATACTTATACGTATGTCGTATGTGATTTCCATATGTGTCTTTTTATATTAAATTTTAAACCTATATTTATATTTTCATGCATGATCATTCATACATCTTTTCTTATTCATATATCATGATGATAAGGATACTTTTAAGATTTATATTCATGCTTACATCATAACATTTTAATCAACTCGTAATAATATAATTATCATCTCTTAATATCAAAGTTTATCATGTTCATAACTATAATTTTATTCATAATCACGTCATAATACGTATTAATCATAATTTTTTATTCTTCATCTTATATTCATTATTTTTTTTATTATATCATACGTATAATTATATCCACTATTATCTTTAAAAGTTTTAATCTTTTCGATCATACACATGTACACACACGTACAAGTATACATCATGCATATATATATATATATATATATATATATATATATATATATATATATATATATATATATATATATATATATATATATATATATATATATATATATATATATATATATTTACCCCATCTTTTATTAAGTTTCTTACCCATTTTCATGTATTTTAATTCATGTTCATGTTCATAATTAAATTCTTGTTAAATACTAAATAAAGTTTATGTAAAACACATACGTTTAAACTAGGATTTAAGGTTTATACCTTTGAAGTATTCGTTCTAGAAACAAGTGTGTGTTGTGTTTTGCACGTCTGATAAGCAGGAAAAACAAGGCACGAGCAGCAAATCTTTTGGCTTCGGTTTCGACCAGAAAACAGTGGCAAATAGCAGCAATTACAGGGGTGCTTTTGGGTTGCGTTTGCGCTGCCGAACAGCTGCAGAAGAAGCAGTAAAATAGCAGCAAAAGCTTGGCTTTTGGGCTGCTATTTTTGAGCAGAAACAGAATGACAGGAACAGCAGCAGCCCGAGCCAAATAGGTGGCGGTTTAGGGTGCTTTTCAGCTGCAAAAACGCAGCAAATTAGTGGCCAAAAGTAGCAATTTGATGGCGGTCGTGGGGCTGCAAATAGACAGCAGTCAGTGGCGATGATGGGAGATTGGGATGGTCGAACACAGCAGCAAAAAGGCTGCTATTTGGGTGGCGGTTGGGCTGCAGAAAAACGCAACAGGTGGCGATGGTTGTGGGCTGCAGAAACCACAGAAAATAGCGGTGGTTGGGGACTGTTTTGGGTGGCCGAATGGTGGTGATTCTCGGCTGCAAAATAGCAGCAAACAGATTCAGGTTACCAGCAAAAATTGATCGAGTTTTTGGGTTTCGAACAGAAGCAACAAACAGAAGTTCGGTTTTGATTGTGTAGTCGACTAAAGTGAACCTTTTGTGAGGATTTTGGTGATCGAGAATGGCTGCAGCAGAGAAAAGAATTCATTATGATTGTATGGATTAAATGGTGAGAGTTGAGGGTACATTTATAGGGTAAGAGTCCTAGTTCTAGTGGGATTCAACTTACATAGAGTTTGGGATAAAATTCAAGTTGGTTTGAGGATGGAATTTGTGTTAGTTAAAGATAATAAACTTGGAGAAAAAGTTTTCAAAATAGTTGGGATATAACATGGGCCGTTTTTTTTTATATATGATATAATACTTTTGTAAATATTTAAATTATCCAAGAGATGGGTTATGAGTTAAATATCCATAATAATACAGTAATATAATTTTTAAAAGCTAGTTAACAAAATTTCATACTCCGTATTACCATTAGTAATATTTATCTTATTATTTAGTTTTTTTTTTTAGTAAAAGAATTAATTTACGTTTTAGTCCTCGAATAGTTTTAGGCCCGTTTATTATTAATTTTTTTTTTGTTAAGTCGATGATGATGTCCACGGTCGTTAAATTGATAACTAAATTATTCCAAGTTTCGTTGGTCTCACAAGATAAAATAATATTTCTTCAAGGTTGAAATTAATCGTATAGTAATGAACATATACTACCTTTTGTAAAAAAAAAATTCTAGCATATAAAACCATATAATTTAACTAATGTTCGTTAGTTATTTGACAGAAAAAGTAGGGTTATTACAGTACCTATCCGTTATTGAAAATATCGTCCCGAAATTTTGGTTGGTGTCATTCGTCACGTTGCGTTGGGAAATTAGATATGGGTACTTTCGTTTCATTTGATTTTATTATTATTATTAAGGTTATAATTATTTTAATTACATTTTTATTAATTATCAGACCCTAACTTTTATTAATTTTATATTTACTTCTATTTAGTTTTATATATATATATATATATATATATATATATATATATATATATATATTCTCATTTGTTTGAATCTTATATTGTCACATTTTAATTTATGACTTATTGTTTATATTATTTATTTAGTATTAGGGTTAGGGTTTAATATTCAATATTAAATGGGATTAGGGTTTAGTAGTTAATAGGTAGGGTTAGGTTTAGGGTTTTAAATTATATTAGGATTTTATAATAGTTACGATCATTTAATGAAAGTATAAATGTTCGTTGTCGAAATGGATAACAACCCTAAATCGATTACACGGAGGAACAATTGAAAAACCCTAAGGGTATTTTGGAAAATTTCATGGTGGAAAAATGTGGGTTGTTATATAAATGCTTTTGCAATATATATTTTTGGGACTGAGAATACATGCGCTATTTTTATAAACGTTTAACGTAATAGACACAAGTACTTAAAAACATTTTACGATTTAATTATTATACTGGATATCACCCCTTTTAGCTTGGTAACCTAAGAATTTGGGAACTTGCCCCAAATTAACGCG
Source organism: Rutidosis leptorrhynchoides (assembly GCF_046630445.1). Lineage (NCBI taxonomy): Eukaryota > Viridiplantae > Streptophyta > Magnoliopsida > Asterales > Asteraceae > Rutidosis > Rutidosis leptorrhynchoides. The sequence goes on from NC_092336.1 coordinate 243,641,259, forward strand.
AATCCTAAAGGTAGATCTACGGGCACTAACGACCCCCATCCTGAGAGTTTGGATGCTTTAGTACTTCGACTTTTGTACAGATATGTTAATCCTGTACGTATACAGATGTGTTAATCCTGTATCTTTGGGGATATCCTATATGCATTATTGTTAATGTCGGTTACCAGATGTTTACTCGTATGAATGGATTTGTATACAGATGTGTTAATCTTGTATGTTGTTTTTGAAAATGAAATCTTGTGGTCTATTAAAAATTATGGAATGATTGATTATGATAAACTTATGAACTCACCAACCTTTTGGTTGACACTTGAAAGCATGTTTATTCTCAGCTATTAAAGAAATCTTCAGCTATGCATTTGCTCATTTTAGAGACATTACTTGGAGTCATTCATGGCATATTTCAAAAGACGTTGCATTTGAGTTATTGAGTTCAACAAGATTACTATTAAGTCATTTATAGTTTGGATATGTTGTGAAATGGTATGCATACCTGTCAACTTTCGATGAAATGAAAGTTTGTCTTTTAAAACGAATGCAATATTTGTAAAATGTATCATTTAGAGGTCAGAACCTCGCAATGTATCCATATGTAATTGTATTCGTCCTTATGAATTAGGACGAGTCGCTTCATGTGGTATCAGAGCGGTGGTCTTAGCGAACCTGGTCTTGCATTAGTGTGTCTAACGGATAGTTATTAAGATGCATTAGTGAGTCTGGACTTCGACCTTAGCTGCATGTCAAAAAGTTTTGCTTATCATTTCTTGTCGGAAATTACATACTTATCATTCTTAGTTTAGACGTGTCTTACTGCATTCGTTGCATAGATAGTGTATAGACAAATTCATATCTTTACATATCTATTACAGTAAACTCTGTCTGACATCTTTTGAAAATTTCTTCGTAACTTATGGAATCTTGGTATTATATATACATATGTAAAATATGTATTGAAGAATACCAAAGTAAATCCTATAATCTATTACATATCAAAATTCATTTCCCTGATCCACTACAACAAAAATGACCTTTCAGGACCCTTTTTCTGGGACCCCCCAAAAAAGGGGTACTAAACACCACCTGATAGTACCCTTCGTCAGATAGCTTAAAAAAATAACAAATCATCATATCTTCATCGCCATTATTCACGCTAGTTTAATTGTAAATTTTAACCAAGGGTCCTAAGAAATGGAATTGATAGGACGGTTTTAAAAAGGGTCCAATAACTCATATAAATGTATTATCATGACCATGAATTCGTTATATAATAGGACCGTTAGATGTATGGGTCCTATTACTTATATCATTACGTTGTCCTGGCCATTAATTAACTGTAATATCAGGACCCTTAAATTTGGTCGCACAATTATAACTTGCGTTATTAACAAACTGTACTTACAAATCGAATTAATATGACGTTTTAATATAAGGGTCCTATAACTCATATAATCCGATTATCATGGCTGTGAATTCAATATATCTATAGGACAGTTTGATAATGGGGTTCTGTTAATGATATAATTAGGTTATCATGGTCATTAGTTAACTTTATTAATAGGACCCTTTACCTTAGTCGTAAAATTTATAGCTTTAATTTTTAGCATAGTGTACAAAAAATAGGATGGTTTAATAAAGGGTCCTTTTAATGATATAATTAGGTTATCATGGCCATTAATTACCTTTATTAATTGGACCCTTTACCTTAGTCGTCAAATTTATAGCTTTCATTTTTAGCCAAGTGTACAAAAAATAGAATGGTTTAATAAAGGGTCCTTTTAATGATTTAATTAGGTTATCATGGCCGTTAATAAATTTTATTATTGACCCTTTATTTTAGTCGTAAAAATTATAGTTTTCATTTTTAGCCAAGTGTACAGAAAATAGGACGGTTTAATAAAGGGTCCTTCTAACCAATACATCGGGTTATAAGTCAGTTGATTCAAGCCTGTGTTGCTTGATTACAACTAGTGTAAAAATACAGTGTTACAGCGCTGCATACATACGATAGGTGTACTGTTACATAAACGATTGTCAAACTTTTGTTAAAATAACCAATGCAGCTTAAACTGCTTATTTACTTTATCGTAGTTACACTGATGAGAGGATTCAACATAATGTCAAACTTGTGTATTCATTTAATTGGTTAGTTGTTTTTAGAATCATATACCATTAGTCATTTTATTGGTCAATTGTATAGACGAGATATTGCGACAATCATACATGATCACAAACGGCCAAACAATTGCAGTCAGAGTAAATAACACAATTGTTGAATGAACTTATAATTCAATAGAATTCAAAACGATCCAACTTCAAAAGTAACAAACAAAAACATAGACAACTTGCAAGAAAGACCAGAATAAATAAAGTATCATCTATTGAAACAAAAAATAACAAATAAAAGCAATCCAGCTAACAACAAAAATCTTCTTCAACATTAGCAATTCAACATCATTTTCTTTGATAGTTTCTTCCAGCTTGTAATTGTTTCGGTGGAATCAAGGAATTATCTCACCTGCTCTGTTACACATGGGTGGATCCACCCATCCAATAAATCCACAATCGCTTGAATCCTAATTAGATAATTAAAGTTATCGAATATTTTATTAATTTGGAAAGGCATAAAGTTAACGAATTAGGTTAACAAATTAAAACAAAAGAGAGAATCTGGAAACTTACATTACTAGGGCAGCAGTAGAACCTTTTCCCAGGGTTTGCTTGCGTCCAAGATGTTCGAATAATGCATAGTTTTCCACAAACACAACGTACTTCCATTATGAAAAACGATGGTTGATTGTGGTGTGTTTGAGTTGTAGGTAGTTGAATTATTAGGGTTGTGAATGTCATCGCCGATGAACAATGCGTTGGTTATATAGGATACGTGATGGCAGTTGATGCGCCTTAAATAGGGCAAATCATCCCAAAAGTTATAATATTATGGTACGATTACCAAATTATTATCTATATATTATACATTATTATGATTATTTTAGAAATATAACCATAAGTGTTCCATTGATTGGCCCATTGGTACTCAACATAACATTATGTTTCATGTTTTTTTTTGTTAACTAGACGATTATGCTTCATGTTATAAACAAGATTAAAGGGTTTGTGCGGCTATGAGTTATTGACGGATATTCTATATACGTTACATTCGACAAAGTATTGTAGGTTTGAAAATTTACCATAATTGGTATATATTTAGATTTAGTATCTAACAATTACAAACAGTTTAGGTTATAAATTAAACCTACCATAAACAACATACATAATTATCAAACATTTACAACTGTTTGTTAACATCAAGCATCAGGTTCAAAAGATCCCACCAACACACATACAGACACCAAAGTCTTAGTTTAACCAATATTCACACATTCTGCCTATACAAACTGAAAACTGCAGAATCTAAACCATTCCCAAACAGACTAATCAAAGTTATGAACGTCATCCCACGCAACCTCAAACCTGCGCTCCCTTCGTTAGAACACAAACCAAACTTCGTCACCGGGATCATAGCCATTCAAATTCAGAAATTTTAGCCAGCCAGATGAAACCATCAAATTCGGTTTTTTTGTTTCCCTCCTGCAGCAAGCCCCAAATGTGAACTCTATCGTCAACATCAATGCATGCACATTCATACCTTATCCGGCTGTTTAACTCTGGGAGTTGCACAAGCTCATGTGGTAGACGCTGAATCACATTCGTATTATAATTGTTAAATAATGCATCAATATTATGTGAAAACATGTAAAATATAGATAACATTGTCTGATGCACTCGTGAATGCAATCTAAGAATGGTTAAAATATATTGAGTCAAATATATTCTGTATGAAAATATAAGTAACTTACTCACACATTCCCTTTAGGTTTGTTCATAAAGACAAATACTTGTTGATTAGCAGGCATTGGTTGAGGGTTATTCACAAACGCATCAAACTCGTTCTCGCTGATTATCATCACATCGGAACTATCATTAGACTGGTGATGATTGGAGGCAACCATCTTTTCTTTCACTAAATTATCCATATAAGCAAACAAATGTTAGATACATAATACATGAAAAACCCTTATATTTTCAAAGATTTTTGTCATAAATTTCTATTTATCAACACCAGATTTCAAAAGAAAAAATAACACTAAGGATACAGAACATCTATCTGATCATTTAATTTTGTGATGTTGTAAAAAACAAAAATATGTCTTTATGTTCAAAGGAGTAGCAGTTACTCTCACACACACACACACACACACACACACACTAGATTCATAACAATTTCATAAATATACAATAAATACACATTCATATACATACACACATATATCTATACACACACGTTCAACATTGAAATCTTGAATTGAAGCAGAAAACTTACTCAACATTTCAGTTATATACATAATTGTGTTCATGTAAAGTTTAAATATGAAACTAAAATGCAAATGAATTTGTTAACTCCAAACTTTTGAATAAAATTATTTGTCATATAAACCCTAAGCAAGACGATTTTTAAAATCTTGTAGATAATGAAACAATTTACAGACATGCAATATGTGAAGATAACATATGATTTGAAGTTAAATTCATAATTGAGGTCATAGCATAACCCCTGCATGTGTTTGGTTGTGAATCCAAAGTATGATATTAACAACGAACTACAATCTGACATAAAATCGATGAGTGTGCAAACAAAGAACAAAAAATCCATTAAAGTAGAGATCGATTGGTTCATTATAAAGTGTAGAATAAAATATGCTGTGATTATAAACCCTAAGTAAAAATCGAATAGATTTTTTTTATTAATAAAGTTCGTTACCAATGTAAAGAAGATCGAGAATTGTAAAGTAATAATATAGATGCTGATAAAGAGAATAGAAAAACCTGTTTTCGTGATGCTTCAATCGGAGGTTTTTTGCAGTTTCCAAGTTAATCAATGGGGAAGTGTGGAGCAGGTGAAGATCTTTTGATCGGCAATAATATTAAAAAATTGTATGAAGCGCGTAAACCTATAATATCCAATAATAATAATAATAATTAATAATAAAAATAATTAATAATAATAATAATTAAAAAAGCTAATTAATAATAATAATACATAATTTTTTTTAATAATTATAATTAAAAAAAATCTTGTGTTAATAGAAGATGTGTATTAAATAGACCACTCTGTATGTTTCCATTACCGCTAGTTATCCGTACTTACCGGTAGTTACATGTTCTAAACCATATGGGCTTCTTTTCACTCGTTAGTTCTCCGGACTCACCATCAATTTAACGGAAGTATAAATCTTAGTTATAACAATTGTGGGTCCCATTCACTTTTTATTGTTTGGACTTTATGCTGTATTGCTTGTACATTGTATATTTCGAGGAGTATTATTTTAGCCAATTTACGGAGTGTTTAGTTATCAGTTAGTTAAATGATATTGGTGTTAATGGGATATTGCTTTTTATTGTTTGGACTTTATCATTTAGTATTGTATATTTCGAGGAGTATTGTATATTTCAATTTTTGTTTCCGTTATTGTATAATTTTTTTTTAATTTAATCTATCGTACAATATTGTTAGATAAATAATTAATTACATATTTAGCCGTATACTCTTGGTATGCCATTGTATGGAAATGGGATTAGCTACCAAATTTGTAATGTTTTTAGATCGGATGATCAACAAGAGACCAATACCAAAGGGTATATACCAAAGTGAGTTGTCAATTTGGTTGAATTTAATTATGCATCGACTACTAAACCTAAAATAACCAACACCCAATTATCATACAGTTTTCCAACTATGTAGTTTTACAATACATTATAAACGGATCCTGTGTAATTTAACAACTTTCCATCCTTTGTGAACACAATCTTTAACATAAAACACTTGTTGTGCTTGACTTGCTAGTATAAACGGCTCTTTATCTTCCTTTAATCGACGAAAATTGAGCATTGTAAACCCGTTTTCATCTTCCTTTTGACTTGAACCGTTTGAGATCCAGTCACATCGGAACAAGACTACTTTTTTGTCAGCAACATACTGTAGCTCAATGATTTCTTTTAAAACCCCGTAATATGTTACTGCCCCAACGATAGGATTTTTATCTCTAACACTTGAGAAGCTATTTGTTGTTGCATTGAGCATTACTCTACTATTCTGCATTTTCCTTTTCTTCTCTGTCTGTTTGGTTTGAAAACGATAACCATTAACGATATATCCCTTATATGTTGTCACATACTCAGATGTGCCATTTGCCAAATGCCTTAGATCTTCTGATATTCCGTCTACACCTTGTTTATGCAGCTTACGGACCTGTTCAAAATAATTTAATATTAGATGTGTAATTGGTTACAAATAAGTTTTTGATAAATAATAACACTAAATAAATCTCTAGCTACTGAGTAATTTTAGAACGAGCATTTTTAATAAATTCATGGCTTTAAATTAATGAAATTCTAAGTGATTCTTACATGTTTCCCAAACCATTTCTCGAATTTGTTACTGTGCATACGCTGTATCAAATGCTAACATTCTTTCTTATTTTCACGCCGAAGAATACTCAGATGTTCTCTGCAATGTGTATAGAGGTGATGCAATCAAAGTGCAAAATGTAATATAAATTCTGAAACTCAAAATGTGTACTAAATAAACTTACGTTCTAAAGGATTCCAGTTCACTACAATTGAACAACACATATGAATGTGCTTTAGCCAAATGATCTAGAGATAGTAAAGCCATTTTTCTAGCACCAATGGGTCGACCAGGCATAGAAAATATTGGTAGATCGTCCTCCTTACCACCGTCGTCAAAGTTTCTACTTTTCTTGTTATGTATAGTCTCGACATTGTCAGCGAAGTATAATGAACAAAACGACAAACACTCGTCAGCTAGATATCCTTCTGATATTGAACCCTCAGGTTTATTCCGGTTTCGCACATAAGATTTTAATGTGGCTAAATACCTGAAGAAAAACCAATTATGAAGATCAAATTCCATGAACCTACTTAATTAAACAATTTACTATAATATTTCTGTTATACAGCCGATATCAAAACATGTTATATTGTGTGTGAGTTTCCCTTAAAAAACACAAAATAAATTAAAACAGCATGTCATATTTTGTACAATTTACTTAAATTAAATGTGGCCAGATGTAATTTACTACCTCTCAATTGGATACATCCAACGATAATGCACTGGTCCTCCAATTCTAGCCTCATACGCAAGGTGAACAGAAAGATGAACCATTACGTCAAAGAATGATGGTGGAAAAATCCTCTCCATATCGCAAAGTATTTTTCCAATATCATTTTCCATTTAAACCAATTCAGTTGGATCGAGAACTTTACAGCATAAGCATCTAAAGTAACGACACAACTTGATCACAACAGACCGGACATGCTTAGGTAGACTATTTCATATGCAAATTGGAAGCAACTGTTGCATCAAAATGTGATTGTCGTGACTTTTAAGGCCACCAATTTTTGGAGGGTTGAGTTGAACGCATCTTGAAATATTAGCTGAATAACCATCAGGAACTTTCACTGCTTTAAGCATCCGACAAAATCTATCTTTTTCTTTTTTATTCATTGAGAAACACGCAGGTGGCAAATACACTTTGTTGTTTTCTAGAACTTCAGGATGTAGTTCCTTTCGAATTTCCATTTCTTCTAAATCATAACGCCCATTTAAATGATCTTTTGTCTTTCCATCTAAATTCATTAATGTTCCAATGACACTATCACATACATTTTTCTCAATATGCATTACATCTAGATTATGTCGTATCAAGTTGTCTTTCCAGTACGGTAATTTGAAGAATATACTTCTCTTCTTCCAATTATACGGCAATACTGGGTTGTCCTTGACTAGTTTCCCAAATTTAAATTCAATACCATTTAGCTCATTGAGAACGTCTGACCCTGTCAAGCAAGTTGGTTTACTCTCCAACTCTTCTGTGCCATCAAACGAATTTTTATCCTTTCGATACGCATGTCTCTTTGACAAAAATCGATGATATCCCATAAAAACAAATTTCCTGCTACGTTTCAACCGAATCGATTTTGTATGCTTATGGTAGGATGGACATGCAAGTTTACCTTTAGTGCTCCATCCAGATAAGTTGGCATACGCCGGAAAGTCACTTATTGTCCATACCATACCAGCACGCATTTGAAAATTACTATTTGTTGATGAATCATATGTCTCTACTCCATGATCCCACAACAACTTTAGCTCATCCACTGGAGGTTCCAAATATACGTCTATATTATTCCCTGGCGCAGATGGTCCTGGTATTAGTAGAGTAAGCATGAAATATGGTTTTTTCATGCACATCTAAGGAGGTAGCATATAGGGAATCAATACAACAGGCCACGTACTATGGGAATTACTCATATTTCCAAAAGGGTTAAACCCGTCACTCGCTAAACCAAGCCTGACATTACGGGATTCCTTTGCAAATTCAGGATAATTATGATCAAATGTTTGCCAAGCTGGTGAATCTGCCGGATGTCTCAGTAAACCATCTTTCGTGCGACCCTCTTCGTGCCATCTCATGGAGGCAGCAGCTTCAAATGACATATATAACCTTTGCAAATGCGGGATGAGAGGAAAGTAACGCAAAACCTTAGTTGGGACCTTATTATGATCATTGGCTGTTAAGTTTTCCTCATCATCTGAATTATCTTCACTTGTTTTATACCATGACGTGTGACATACGACACACTCCGTTTTATCCTTGTTTTCTTTCCAATACAACATACAATCATTAGGGCATGCATCGATTCTTTCATAACCTAGTCCTAAATCTCTTATTAACTTCCGTAGATCATACAATGACTTAGGTATGGCTACTTCCGGGAAGGCATCCTTTAAAGTATCAATGATCATGCTGAAACCCTTGTCATTACATTTTCCAATACACTTGCTATGAAATAGTCTAACTATAAAAGAAAGAACAGAGAACTTTTTACATCCAGGGTATAGTGCTTGCTTTGCACTCTCCAATCCTTTATAAAACTTTTTGGCACTTTTGTTTGGTAAGCTATGATCTTCAGTTTCGAGTATGTTATCATCAAACCAATGATGGGTGTCAGACACCAATCCTATCATGTCATCTTCTGCATCTTCCATAGGAATGTCACATGGTTCGCTGATCGGAGTTTTAATTGTATATCCTTTAAAAAAACCGTCACATAGTAGATGTGTTCTAGCATCATACCATCCAACCCATTTTAGATTAACACACTTATTGCATGGGCACGCTATCTCACCATTTACACCCTCCTTTTTAAATATATAATCAATAAACTTATCAAGACCTTTCTTATATGTAGACGAATTTCTCAGGCTAGACATCCAATTTGTGTCCATCCTGGATGAAACAATGCAATCATCATCTAATTTATATAAAAATATTGTACATATATTAAGTACGTAATTCTTCTTAAAAATTAAACCAAATATTGATGGGGTTCATCAATTATTACCAAAATTATAGAATTAAAGAACGAACTAATTATCATATGCATATTGAAATCAAAACGCGTAAGATCATGTAATACATGAAATTATTAACAAAATTAGTCACAGAAAACTACCTGTTCAATATGTAGTCGCGATATACAATTGTCAGCTTAACACGTTGGAAGAAACTTGAAGTTTGCAGAGGATACGATAGAAGAAAGCAGAAAACAAGGAGAAGATATGGTCAACAAAATACAATAAATGACGCTAACAGGTAGTTTTATTTGTTTTAGAAACCATAATTATGTCCGTTTATAAATTATCTACATTAATTCACGGATACTTAGTTAATTATTATTATTAATAATTTGCAAAGTTAAAACAAAAATAAGAACTACAGCTCATTGATAAATAACATTGTATGTAAACAGAAGGTCTTCAGTTCGATTCCCTACACTTACAGTTTATAATCTTTTTTACTAGTAATTTTGATTTACATAAACTGTACTTTATTAATTGATATGATAAAATCATATAGTTTATATAATCATTTACAATTCATAATAATTGCTATATAATAATAATATATAAACTATAGTTAGTTTATATTTTAATATTAATAAAATATAATAATTTTACCAAATTATTTAATTTATATAAAATATATGATATGATAATATCATATATTCACTATTTAATAATATTATTATTTCTTAAATTTCTAATATTATTGGGTTATTAGTATTTTTTTGATTTCTATAAAGTATATGATATGATATGATATGATTGAAGATATCGATGTCACCAAATATGAAATGGTTTACGTTTGTCATAGCCCATCCAGTTGTCGCTTTGAACTAAATGATGAATGAATGCCCTCATCTTCGTTTGGCTCTCGTTTATAGCTAATTCGCAAACCTACCTAGTTCTTAGGCTTTCCAATGTTGAATGAAGATATCAAACCCCCTCCATGAGAATCTTCATAACTTAAAGAACGCTACCTAAACTATCAGATGAACACGTAATCATCAGAACAACCAGCCATAACAACTAAAAATCCGGTTGCCTACATGTCAACGATATTTCATAACCATCACCGCTACAAAATTTTCATATTACTGCTTTCTCGATCGCTGGTAGATTGACCCATGTCGATCCTCATACATACATACATACATACATACATAGATAAATACTGTGTATCTGTGTATGTACGTACATATGTATATATATAGATCGTATGTATATGTGTGTATATATGTATGTGTGTGTATGAGTGTTTGTGTGTATTTAATGTATGTATCTATGTATGTATGTGTGTATATGCATACATACATACATACATACATACATACATATATACATACATACATACATACATACATACATACATACACACATACACCCATAACCCCATAACGAATGCCCTCATCTTTGTTTGGCTCTCGTTAGAGCTAATTAGCATACTGATAGTGCTCCAAATGAACATACATTTAGGCACAATATCCTTCCAATATGTAAAGCTTTTAGTTGCAATTGTTCTATTTTTATGTAATATTCGTTTAAATAAATAAGTGCGAAGACAAAAGAAGAAAACGATGATTTGAAGATGCAAATGACCAAAAAGCTCAGATGTACAAGATATAATTCAAGTGGTTCAATTTAATGATGAGAAACGTCTAAAAATTACAAAAGTACGAGCCGCGAAACACAAAGTACAAGATATTAAATAGTACGCAAGGACGTTCGAAAATCTGGAACCGGGACCAGAGACAACTCTCAATGCGCGACGCAACGGAGCTAAAATTACAAGTCAACGATGCACATGAATATATTTTAATATATATATATAATTATATATAATTATATATATTATAAATATTATAAATATTAAATAATACGCAACAGCCCAAGTTTTGGAACCATTTGGAGCTGGACAGCCTGTCCATGCGATCGCATGGATATTACAAGGGAAAGCCATGTGATCGCATGGCCCCCAAACTCAGGACACATCTATAAAAGGCAGCGAATTGGACGAGTAATATACATCTTTTTCTCTTCCTTTCTCTGTAAGAAATATATATGTATATATTTATAATTTAAAGTTTAATTTAAGTTTAATAATAATTGGGTTATTGTAAGAAATGTTTTAAGGTTTTATAAGTCTGAACTCTGTCCGTGTAACGCTACGCGATTAATCACCACTGTAAGCGATGTTCTTCCTTTTTTAAATTAATGTCTTGTAACTAAGTTATTATTATGCTTATTTGAGCCAAAGTAATCGTGATGTTAGACTAAATATTAAGACGAGGTTATTAGATTTTGTACAATAATTAAGGTTTGGATAAAAGACCGACACTTATGGACATTGGACTATTGACTATTAATAGATAGGGGGTATTGTCTAATCGAATGACAACTCATTAGAATCTGTCGAACCTATCTTCAAATTAGTTAATCTAATAATTATTAAAATGATTATGTATGTTCTATTTAGTGACATTTATACGACATCTTTTACGATCATTTAATTAATTATTCGGATTGGGTAATTGATTATTCATTCTGATCAAGTGGGTAAATTGATATTCATATCTCATTAAAACAGGGGTGGACTACATACAAGGATAATTGGTGTAATTGTTAACAAAGTATTAAAACCTTGGATTACACGCAGTCGATAACCTGGTGTAATTATTAACAAAGTATTAAAACCTTGTTACAGTTCGAATCCCTAATTAGTTGGAATATTTGACTTCAGGAATAAGGTTAATTTGACGAGCATTTTATTATTATGTCCGATGGACTATTATGGACAAAAAAAACCAGATAGGTATCAAATAAACTAGGACAAAGGACAATTAACCCGGGTAACAATTAATTAAAATCAAAACGTCAAACATCATGATTACGAAAGTTTAAATAAGCATAATTCTTTTATTGTATTTCTCATCGTACTTTTAATTACTGTCATTTTATTATTCGCAATTTTAAATTTTGTCATTGTTATTTATTTTATGCATTTTAATTATCATCATTTATCTTTACGCTTTATTTAAAATCGACAAACTGGCCATTAAACGGTAAACCCCCCTTTTATAATAATAATACTACTTATATATATATATATATATATATATATATATATATATATATATATATATATATATATATATATATATATATATATATATATATACATATATAGTTTTAAAAATATAGCGTTAAACTTATATATATATATATATATATATATATATATATATATATATATATATATATATATATATATATATATATAGTTTTAAAAATATAGCGTTAAACTTGGCTAGTTCCATGTGGACGAACCGGACTTACTAAAAACTACACTACTTTACGATTAGGTACACTGCCTATAGCGTTGTAGCAAGGTTTAGGTATATCCACTCTATAAATAAATAAATAACTTGTGTAAAATTGTATCTTATTTAATAGTATTTCGCAATAAAAATATAACTATTTCGTATACACCTCGCAACACATCACATACCTAACTAGTTCTTAGGCTTTCCAATGTTGAATGAAGATATCAAACCCCCTCCATGAAAAACTTCATAACTTAAAGAACGCTACCTAAACTATCAGATGAACACGTAATCATCAGAACAACCGACCATAACAACTAAAAATCCGGTTGCCTACATGTTAACGATATTTCATATCCATCACCCCTACAAAATTTTCATATTACTGCTTTCTCGATCGCTGGTAGATTGACCCATATCGATCCTCATACATACATACATACATACATACATACATACATACATACATACATACATACATACATACATACATACTTACTTACTTACATACATACATACATACATACATACATACATACATACATATATACATACATACATACATACATACATAGATACATACTGTGTATCTGTGTATGTACGTACATATATATGTATATATAAAGATCGTATGTATATGTGTGTATATATGTATGTATGTGTGTATGTGTGTTTGTGTGTATATAATGTATGTATCTATGTATGTATGTGTGTGTATGCATACAAACATACATACATACATACACACATACACACATACAACAATAACCCCATAACGAATGCCCTCATCTTCGTTTGGCTCTCCTTAGAGCTAATTAGCATACCTAACTAGTTATTAGGCTTCCCAATGTTGAATGAAGTTATCAACCCCCCTCCATGAGAAAATTCATAACTTAAAGAACGCTACCTCAACTATCGGATGAACACGTAATCAGTAGAACAACCGAACATAACGACTAAAAATCCGGTTGCCTACATGTCAACGATATTTCATATCCATCACCCCTACAAAATTTTCATATTACTGCTTTCTCGATCGCTGGTAGATTGACCCATATTGATCCTCATACATACATACATACATACATACATACATACATACATACATACATATATACATACATACATACATACATACATACATACATCGCTGTGTATCTGTGTATGTATGTGTGTATATATGTATGTATGTGTGTATGTGTGTTTGTGTGTCTATAATTAATGTATGTATGTGTATGCATACATACATACATACAAACATTCACCCATACATACATACATACATACATAGATGCATACATATAGACATACATACATATATATCATACACACATACCTACATATATACATACATACATACATACATACATACATACATACATACATACATACATACATACATATATACATACATACATACATACATACATACATACATACATAAATACATATACATACATAGTATTGAAGGATCAAACGCAATACTGGCTAGCTAGTGTCCCTAATCCCACTAGCCCGAAACTTTAGTCGTTTACCAAACTCCAACTGAATTTCGAACACTATCAAACAATCATAGAAACCTCGATCAACTTCAATGAATGTACAAGATCATTGCGCTCGATCCGGCCATACTATCTAAGTTAACATTGCAAATAGGTCACCACTAAACATCTCGTATATATTGTTAGACAACCATCTACCATAACTCGACCCCTAATTTGATCGCATTTTGGCTATTCTAAACCCTTCAAACCAATTCCTTTAGTGATAGAGCTCTACCCCTAACCTCTTATCCGGCATACACCTTTATATACCAAAACTTTTTCGTTAGTCATTCCATTTTTATACTATTCATTTAATATCTATCGAACAAATGCGTATGCATAATATTAGTTATAATTCTATTAAATCGTCTATGTAACAAATTCTTTCATATCATAAGATACATATTATATATTATTATTATTAGTATTATTATTATTATTATTATTATTATTATTATTATTATTATTATTAATATTATTTTATTATTCTAGATGAATATAAATGTTAAATAATAAATATAAATTATACAATTGGTAACCTATATTAAAACAAAAAATCGTTTCAATACTTATTACAATTATATTAGTCATTATAGTATGCATAGTATAAGTTTTTAATTAAATTAAATAACAAGGTCAAAATAAATTTAATACTCAATAATATTGGTTATATAAGGTAAATATATATATGGTATTTATATAATGATAATGATCTATATAATTATGGGATATACCCATCATCCAATATACACGCCTCTAACTCGTACATCCATAGCGCCAACAGTTACAACCCAAAATTTTTGAAACATGAATTTTTGATCCGAAATTTTTAGATCGCCATTTTGCTTCCCACCAATCCTTTTTCCCAAAAATTTTGAACGTCATTATGCTTCCCACCAATAAACAGATCAATATGTTAACTCTTTTTTGTACTTCTATTGGAGAAGACCTAGTATCACACATAATATTTTTTCGCAGCAAGGTCATTGAGTTTTTAAAATCAATCGGAGAAAAGGTAATTACTTTGGATCTTGACTTTGTAAATCTGTGATGTTATTGTAGCATACGTTTCATATACTGCAATCATAGTTAAAATTTTGTTTCATACTATGGTGATAACATATTGTTTACTTATTCTATTATCTCGATTATGAAACTGAAACTGATCGAAAATGATATGCTCATTTAGATGTAATAGTTTATAGATTTATTCTAATATACTTATAGATTTAGGTACATCATCATGTTTACATTGATGTATGGTATATTTTAATCTTTATAAGATAAATAAATGTTTACTGTCATCGCCATGATTACTAGAAATAGATTTAGGTTTCCAACATGATTGTCTTGTTTTTGTTGTCTTTTACTTGTAACGTCATCGCCATGATTACGTTGATCATCCTTATGTTCTTCTAAACTTATCTTTCTTCTGTCAGGTAGAAGTAATCAAGGTCAAAGATCAATGGAACCCGTCAATGCTTATATGACGATGCAGAAGAATGCACAAGTATTTGAATCCTATGGTCTGCCAAATCTTCTTAATTCTTTACATACAAAAAAATCTGGAAAAAAACAAACGAACCCTAAATCAACTCTAAGGTTGATAGATGAGGATGATGATTATATGCCTGATGAGTTGCTTGACATTGATGGTGAGGATGATTTTGTTGAAGCAGATGTAACAACTTCCAAGGTGTCTGAAAAGGTAAAAATAAATTATTCTAACACATTTTATTTCATTATATTTATTTAAAAACTGTTACTTCTTGCAGAAAAAGTATAAAAATTACATAAAACCAATGTCGCTAAATAGCATGGCTAATTTAAGGAAGAAACGTGTGAGTTCTACGACTATGAACCATAATGAGATGGTTGCAAAATCCAAAAAGAAAAAGTTACAGATGGCAAGTACAAGGGGTACGATAACTCGTATGTCACAACAGTCTAAGAAATGCAAGAAGAAAGTTGGTACAGTACTGCAAATAGATTCACCAGAACAGCTGAAAGCGACAGATAGAGTCACCAATGGTGGGTTGATCGTTATTCTATGTTGTGGCAGTCTTATTTTTCAACAAATTTATTTCTGACATCGACTGATTATTAATCTTAGTTTTAATTTACTATTATGTATAACCTTCTTTAATGATAGACGAGATGACTATAGAAGAACGAACTGGCAACATCAATGCTAACATCGATAGTCATGATACCGAGATGGTGTACCCAGATGACCATGAAGCTAATTCTCAAAAAGAATTGGATCATGAAACATAGATTGATTGGGAGCTGAACGCAGACCGTGAATTTACTCAACCTGAGCATGACCAACGTAAACTTTCTATATTTTCAACACCATTCTTTTATTTTGTCAATCCTATATTCAAACTTTGATAATGATTTTTGTGATAAAAAGCAGAAGAAGATCAAGAAGATCAAGAAGATCAAGATGAGGAACTTTTCCCAACAGAACAAGAAACTCAAAATGATGTGGATAGTGGATCAGGTATTCTAGTGAATTTGGTTTTATCTATGTTTAGTTAATGAATTTGATTACACCAAATAAAAATTTATTCACATTCTGTCTTTCAGCAACAACTAAACGCTACGTGCCAAGAGGACCAACACAAATGAAAAAAACATGGGAACGAACAGAATTGGAGCGAACAATTATCGTAGTAAATGAATTTGGACAACCTGTTAATAAAAAAAGTTGTGAGCTTACCCATTTCATGGGTGTGTTAGCTAGGAGTGGGAAGGTATGTCCTCTTTACAAACGTTGACATAAAGTTCGTAAATCAACAAAGAAGGATTTGCTTGCTACCATAAATGTCTATACATAAAAAGTGAATGTCATTGATTATCTTTTATGTTTTACTAAACTGACAGTTTATATTTAATTTGTAGTCAAAATTTGACATTCGTGGAGATGCTGATAAGTGGATCCTTCAATCTATTGGAAAAAAGGTCAAGAGCTGGAGGAATAGACTTAAGAAGCTTCACTATGATCCAAGTAAATCACGCCACGAATAATTAAGAGCCAGGCCTAAGGTAGTCTAAAAAAACACTGGAAAAGACTTGTTGACTTTTGGAATGGTGATGCATTAAAGGTATGATCCTGTCTTCATATTAAAACAACATTATATTACATTATTGTTTATCTCATTATAATATTTCATTTTCCTAAATCAGAAAATGAGTGATAAAAATAAACGTAATCGGCAAAAAAGGTCATTGCACCCATTGATCGGAAAAAAGAGTTATGCACAAATTCGTGAGGAACTAAAGGTAAGTTTATTACAAAGGCAAATTTTATTATAGTACTATTTTTTTTTTTGTTACTCATTTTCTTTTTGTTACAACAGATAAAATTGGGAAGAGAGTGAAATGTCCCGTTCTTATTGATTAAAAACGTTCCATATTAATTGATTTCGTTGCGAGATTTTGACCTCTATATGAGACGTTTTTCAAAGACTGCATTCATTTTAAAACAAACCATAACCTTTATTTCATCAATAAAGGTTTAAAAAGCTTTACGTAGATTATCAAATAATGATAATCTAAAATATCCTGTTTACACACGACCATTACATAATGGTTTACAATACAAATATGTTACAACAAAATAAGTTTCTTGAATGCAGTTTTTACACAATATCATACAAGCATGGACTCCAAATCTTGTCCTTATTTAAGTATGCGACAGCGGAAGCTCTTAATAATCACCTGAGAATAAACATGCTTAAAACGTCAACAAAAATGTTGGTGAGTTATAGGTTTAACCTATATATATCAAATCATAATAATAGACCACAAGATTTCATATTTCAATACACATCCCATACATAGAGATAAAAATCATTCATATGGTGAACACCTGGTAACCGACATTAACAAGATGCATATATATAAGAATATCCCCATCATTCCGGGACACCCTTCGGATACGATATAAATTTCGAAGTACTAAAGCATCCGGTACTTTGGATGGGGTTTGTTAGGCCCAATAGATCTATCTTTAGGATTCGCGTCAATTAGGGTGTCTGTTCCCTAATTTTTAGATTACCAGACTTAATAAAAAGGGGCATATTCGATTTCGATAATTCAACCATAGAATGTAGTTTCACGTACTTGTGTCTATTTTGTAAATCATTTATAAAACCTGCATGTATTCTCATCCCAAAAATATTAGATTTTAAAAGTGGGACTATAACTCACTTTCACAGATTTTTACTTCGTCGGGAAGTAAGACTTGGCCACTGGTTGATTCACGAACCTATAACAATATATACATATATATCAAAGTATGTTCAAAATATATTTACAACACTTTTAATATATTTTGATGTTTTAAGTTTATTAAGTCAGCTGTCCTCGTTAGTAACCTACAACTAGTTGTCCACAGTTAGATGTACAGAAATAAATCGATAAATATTATCTTGAATCAATCCACGACCCAGTGTATACGTATCTCAGTATTGATCACAACTCAAACTATATATATTTTGGAATCAACCTCAACCCTGTATAGCTAACTCCAACATTCACATATAGAGTGTCTATGGTTGTTCCAAAATATATATAGATGTGTCGACATGATAGGTCGAAACATTGTATACGTGTCTATGGTATCTCAAGATTACATAATATACAATACAAGTTGATTAAGTTATGGTTGGAATAGATTTGTTACCAATTTTCACGTAGCTAAAATGAGAAAAATTATCCAATCTTGTTTTACCCATAACTTCTTCATTTTAAATCCGTTTTGAGTGAATCAAATTGCTATGGTTTCATATTGAACCCTATTTTATGAATCTAAACAGAAAAAGTATAGGTTTATAGTCAGAAAAATAAGTTACAAGTCGTTTTTGTAAAGGTAGTCATTTCAGTCGAAAGAACGACGTCTAGATGACCATTTTAGAAAACATACTTCCACTTTGAGTTTAACCATAATTTTTGGATATAGTTTCATGTTCATAATAAAAATCATTTTCTCAGAATAACAACTTTTAAATCAAAGTTTATCATAGTTTTTAATTAACTAACCCAAAACAGCCCGCGGTGTTACTACGACGGCGTAAATCCGGTTTTACGGTGTTTTTCGTGTTTCCAGCTTTTAAATCATTAAGTTAGCATATCATATAGATATAGAACATGTGTTTAGTTAATTTTAAAAGTCAAGTTAGAAGGATTAACTTTTGTTTGCGAACAAGTTTAGAATTAACTAAACTATGTTCTAGTGATTACAAGTTTAAACCTTCGAATAAGATAGCTTTATATGTATGAATCGAATGACGTTATGAACATCATTACTACCTTAAGTTCCTTGGATAAACCTACTGGAAAAGAGAAAAATGGATCTAGCTTCAACGGATCCTTGGATGGCTCGAAGTTCTTGAAGCAGAATCATGACACGAAAACAAGTTCAAGTAAGATCATCACTTAAAATAAGATTGTTATAGTTATAGAAATTGAACCAAAGTTTGAATATGATTATTACCTTGTATTAGAATGATAACCTACTGTAAGAAACAAAGATTTCTTGAGGTTGGATGATCACCTTACAAGATTGGAAGTGAGCTAGCAAACTTGAAAGTATTCTTGATTTTATGAAACTAGAACTTTTGGAATTTATGAAGAACACTTAGAACTTGAAGATAGAACTTGAGAGAGATCAATTAGATGAAGAAAATTGAAGAATGAAAGTGTTTGTAGGTGTTTTTGGTCGTTGGTGTATGGATTAGATATAAAGGATATGTTATTTTGTTTTCATGTAAATAAGTCATGAATGATTACTCATATTTTTGTAATTTTATGAGATATTTCATGCTAGTTGCCAAATGATGGTTCCCACATGTGTTAGGTGACTCACATGGGCTGCTAAGAGCTGATCATTGGAGTGTATATACCAATAGTACATACATCTAAAAGCTGTGTATTGTACGAGTACGAATATGGGTGCGTACGAGTAGAATTGTTGATGAAACTGAACGAGGATGTAATTGTAAGCATTTTTGTTAAGTAGAAGTATTTTGATAAGTGTCTTGAAGTCTTTCAAAAGTGTATGAATACATATTAAAACACTACATGTATATACATTTTAACTGAGTCGTTAAGTCATCGTTAGTCGTTACATGTAAATGTTGTTTTGAAACCTTTAGGTTAACGATCTTGTTAAATGTTGTTAACCCAATGTTTATAATATCAAAAGAGATTTTAAATTATTATATTATCATGATATTATGATGTACGAATATCTCTTAATATGATATATATACATTAAATGTCGTTACAACGATAATCGTTACATATATGTCTCGTTTCAAAATCATTAAGTTAGTAGTCTTGTTTTTACACATGTAGTTCATTATTAATATAATTAATGATATGTTTACTTATCATGATATCATGTTAACTATATATATAACCATATATATGTCATCATATAGTTTTTACAAGTTTTAACGTTCGTGAATCACCGGTCAACTTGGGTGGTCAATTGTCTATATGAAACCTATTTCAATTAATCAAGTCTTAATAAGTTTGATTGTTTAACTTGTTGGAAACATTTAATCATGTAAATATCAATCTCAATTAATATATATAAACATGGAAAAGTTCGGGTCACTACAGTACCTACCCGTTAAATAAATTTCGTCCCGAAATTTTAAGCTGTTGAAGGTGTTGACGAATCTTCTGGAAATAGATGCGGGTATTTCTTCTTCATCTGATCTTCACGCTCCTAGGTGAACTCGGGTCCTCTACGAGCATTCCATCGAACCTTAACAATTGGTATCTTGTTTTTCTTAAGTCTTTTAACCTCACGATCCATTATTTCGACGGGTTCTTCGATGAATTGAAGTTTTTCGTTGATTTGGATTTCATCTAACGGAATAGTGAGATCTTCTTTAGCAAAACATTTCTTCCAATTCGAGACGTGGAAAGTGTTATGTACAGCCGCGAGTTGTTGAGGTAACTCAAGTCGGTAAGCTACTGGTCCGATACGATCAATAATCTTGAATGGTCCAATATACCTTGGATTTAATTTCCCTCGTTTACCAAATCGAACAACGCCTTTCCAAGGTGCAACTTTAAGCATGACCATCTCTCCAATTTCAAATTCTATATCTTTTCTTTTAATGTCAGCGTAGCTCTTTTGTCGACTTTGGGCGGTTTTCAACCGTTGTTGAATTTGGATGATCTTCTCGGTAGTTTCTTGTATAATCTCCGGACCCGTAATTTGTCTATCCCCCACTTCACTCCAACAAATCGGAGACCTGCACTTTCTACCATAAAGTGCTTCAAACGGCGCCATCTCAATGCTTGAATGGTAGCTGTTGTTGTAGGAAAATTCTGCTAACGGTAGATGTCGATCCCAACTGTTTCCGAAATCAATAACACATGCTCGTAGCATGTCTTCAAGCGTTTGTATCGTCCTTTCGCTCTGCCCATCAGTTTGTGGATGATAGGCAGTACTCATGTCTAGACGAGTTCCTAATGCTTGCTGTAATGTCTGCCAGAATCTTGAAATAAATCTGCCATCCCTATCAGAGATAATAGAGATTGGTATTCCATGTCTGGAGATGACTTCCTTCAAATACAGTCGTGCTAACTTCTCCATCTTGTCATCTTCTCTTATTGGCAGGAAGTGTGCTGATTTGGTGAGACGATCAACTATTACCCAAATAGTATCAAAACCACTTGCAGTCCTTGGCAATTTAGTGATGAAATCCATGGTAATGTTTTCCCATTTCCATTCCGGGATTTCGGGTTGTTGAAGTAGACCTGATGGTTTCTGATGCTCAGCTTTGACCTTAGAACACGTCAAACATTCTCCTACGTATTTAGCAACATCGGCTTTCATACCCGGCCACCAAAAATGTTTCTTGAGATCCTTGTACATCTTCCCCGTTCCAGGATGTATTGAGTATCTGGTTTTATGAGCTTCTCTAAGTACCATTTCTCTCATATCTCCAAATTTTGGTACCCAAATCCTTTCAGCCCTATACCGGGTTCCGTCTTCCCGAATATTAAGATGATTCTCCGATCCTTTGGGTATTTCATCCTTTAAATTTCCCTCTTTTAAAACTCCTTGTTGCGCCTCCTTTATTTGAGTAGTAAGGTTATTATGAATCATTATATTCATAGATTTTACTCGAATGGGTTCTCTGTCCTTCCTGCTCAAGGCATCGGCTACCACATTTGCCTTCCCCGGGTGGTAACGAATCTCAAAGTCGTAATCATTCAACAATTCAATCCACCTACACTGCCTCATATTCAGTTGTTTCTGATTAAATATGTGTTGAAGACTTTTGTGGTCGGTATATATAATACTTTTAACCCCATATAAGTAGTGCCTCCAAGTCTTTAATGCAAAAACAACTGCGCCTAATTCCAAATCATGCGTCATATAATTTTGTTCGTGAATCTTCAATTGTCTAGACGCATAAGCAATCACCTTCATTCGTTGCATTAATACACAACCGAGACCTTGCTTTGATGCGTCACAATAAATCACAAAATCATCATTCCCTTCAGGCAATGACAATATAGGTGCCGTAGTTAGCTTTTTCTTCAATAACTGAAACGCTTTCTCTTGTTCATCATTCCATTCAAATTTCTTCCCTTTATGCGTTAATGCAGTTAAGGGTTTTGCTATTCTGGAAAAGTCTTGGATGAACCTTCTGTAGTAACCAGCTAGTCCTAAAAACTGGCGTATGTGTTTCAGAGTTTTCGGGGTTTTCCACTTTTCAACAGTTTCTATCTTTGCCGGATCCACCTTAATACCTTTTTTGTTCACTATGTGACCGAGGAATTGAACTTCTTCCAACCAAAATGCACACTTTGAAAATTTAGCGTACAATTCTTCCTTCCTCAATACTTCTAACACCTTTCTCAAATGTTCACCGTGTTCTTGGTCATTCTTTGAGTAAATAAGTATGTCATCAATGAAAACAATGACAAACTTGTCAAGGTATGGTCCACACACTCGGTTCATAAGGTCCATGAACACAGCTGGTGCATTAGTTAAACCAAACGGCATGACCATAAACTCGTAATGACCGTAACGTGTTCTGAAAGCAGTCTTTGGAATATCATCTTCTTTCACCCGCATTTGATGATACCCAGAACGTAAGTCAATCTTTGAATAAACAGACGAGCCTTGTAGTTGATCAAATAAGTCGTCGATTCTCGGTAGTGGGTAGCGGTTCTTGATGGTAAGTTTGTTCAACTCTCGGTAGTCGATACACAACCTGAATGTACCATCTTTCTTCTTGACAAACAAAACAGGAGCTCCCCACGGTGATGTGCTTGGTCGAATGAAACCACGCTCTAAAAGTTCTTGTAATTGGCTTTGTAGTTCTTTCATCTCGCTGGGTGCGAGTCTGTAAGGAGCACGAGCTATTGGTGCAGCTCCTGGTACAAGATCTATTTGAAATTCAACGGATCGATGTGGGGGTAATCCCGGTAATTCTTTCGGAAATACATCGGGAAATTCTTTTGCAATGGGAACATCATTGATGCTCTTTTCTTCAGTTTGTACTTTCTCGACGTGTGCTAGAACAGCATAGCAACCTTTTCTTATTAGTTTTTGTGCCTTCAAATTACTAATAAGATGTAGCTTCGTGTTGCCCTTTTCTCCGTACACCATTAAGGGTTTTCCTTTTTCTCGTATAATGCGAATTGCATTTTTGTAACAAACGATCTCTGCTTTCACTTCTTTCAACCAGTCCATACCGATTATCACATCAAAACTCCCTAACTCTACTGGTATCAAATCAATCTTAAATGTTTCACTAACCAGTTTAATTTCTCGATTCCGACATATATTATCTGCTGAAATTAATTTACCATTTGCTAATTCGAGTAAAAATTTACTATCCAAAGGCGTCAATGGACAACTTAATTTAGCACAAAAATCTCTACTCATATAGCTTCTATCCGCACCCGAATCAAATAAAACGTAAGCAGATTTATTGTCAATAAGAAACGTACCCGTAACAAGCTCCGGGTCTTCTTGTGCCTCTGCCGCATTAATATTGAAAACTCTTCCGCGGCCTTGTCCATTCGTGTTCTCCTGGTTCGGGTAATTTCTAATAATGTGGCCCGGTTTTCCACATTTATAACAAACTACATTGGCATAACTTGCTCCGACACTACTTGCTCCGCCATTACTCTTTCCGACACCATTTGTTCCTTTCGTTCTATTAACCCCTGGTCCGTAGACCTCACACTTCGCCGCGCTATGACCATTTCTTTTACACTTGTTGCAAAATTTAGTGCAGAACCCCGAGTGATACTTTTCACACCTTTGGCATAGCTGCTTCTGATTGTTGTTGTTGTTGCGGTTATTATTGTTGTTGGGATGATTGTTGTAGTTGCTGTTGTTGTTGTTGTTGTTGTTGTTGTTGGGCCGTTTGTTGTAGTTGCGATTGATGTTGCGATTGTTGGGATAATTGTTGCGATTATTGTTGTAATTGCTGTTGTTGTTGTATTGGTGATTCTTATCACCGTTTTCCTCCCACTTTCTTTTGACTTGCTTCACATTGGCCTCTTCAGCAGTCTGTTCTTTAATTCTTTCTTCAATCTGGTTCACTAGTTTGTGAGCCATTCTACATGCCTGTTGTATGGAGGCGGGCTCGTGTGAACTTATATCTTCTTGGATTCTTTCCGGTAATCCTTTCACAAACGCGTTGATCTTCTCTTCCTCATCTTCGAAAGCTCCCGGACACAATAGGCACAATTCTGTGAATCGTCTTTCGTACGTGGTGATATCAAATCCTTGAGTTCGTAACCCTCTAAGTTCTGTCTTGAGCTTATTGACCTCGGTTCTGGGACGGTACTTCTCGTTCATCAAGTGCTTGAATGCTGACCACGGTAGTGCGTACGCATCGTCTTGTCCCACTTGCTCTAGATAGGTATTCCACCATGTTAACGCAGAACCTGTGAAGGTATGCGTAGCGTACTTCACTTTGTCCTCTTCAGTACACTTACTTATGGCAAACACCGATTCGACCTTCTCGGACCACCGTTTCAATCCGATCGGTCCTTCGGTTCCATCAAATTCTAAAGGTTTGCAGGCAGTGAATTCTTTGTAGGTGCATCCTACACGATTTCCTGTACTGTTAGATCCAAGGTTATTGTTGGTATGTAGCGCAGCCTGTACTACGGCTATGTTTGAAGCTAGAAAAGTACGGAATTCCTCTTCATTCATATTCACGGTGTGTCGAGTAGTCGGTGCCATTTCCTTCAAAATAGTCAAATGGAACAAGTTAATCATACAGAATATTAAGAGTAGTTAATAGTATTTCGTAGCATAATATGAACTCATTTATAAAAGTTTTTTCTTCATATTAGCGTTTTATAAGTTTAAATCCGGGTAGTACCTACCCGTTAAGTTCATACTTAGTAGCTAATATACAATTCAACTACTACAATTCTATATGAAAAACTGATTATAATAATATTTCGCGTTCAAACTTTTATACAATATTTTATAAACTTACAATACCGCTTACTTTACATAAAGCATGAAATATAGCACACAATAACTTTGATACAAGATAGTTGTGAAGATAATTCTAGCTAGTACACAAGTCGTTCAGCAAAGGCAATAAAGACACGTAATTCATACGTCCAGAAACAAGTCATGCATTCTGGTTTTACTAGGACTACTTCCCATCCTTGGTCTTATGGAACATAACCGTTATGGCCGTTGATAAGACAGCGTGTTGTAACGTCGTCAAAGGGACGAGGGTTACGTAATGTCCAACAGTCCCGTAACAATCTAAAAACCTCATTTCTTACCCCAATTACCGACTCCGTCACTTGTGGGAATGTTTTGTTTAATAGTTTTAGGCCGATGTTCTTGTTCTCACTTTGGTGAGAAGCGAACATTACTAATCCGTAAGCATAACATGCTTCTTTATGTTGCATGTTAGCCGCTTTTTCTAAATCACGAAGTCCAATATTCGAATATATTGAGTCAAAATAATTTCTTAACCCATTGCGTAATATAGCATTTGGGTTCCCCGCAATATATGCGTCAAAGTAAACACATCGTAACTTATGGATTTCCCAATGTGATATCCCCCATCTTTCGAACGAAAGCCTTTTATAAACCAAGGCATTCTTGGAACGTTCTTCGAATGTCTTACAAACTGATCTCGCCTTAAATAGTTGTGCCGAAGAATTCTGACCAACTCTAGACAAGATTTCATCAATCATGTCTCCGGGTAGGTCTCTTAAAATATTGGGTTGTCTATCCATTTTGTGTTTTTATACTGTAAAATAGACAAGAGTTAGATTCATAAAAAAAAATACTTATTAATACAAGCAATTTTTACATATATCATAAAGCATAAGCACACTATATTACATATATTACACCACACGAATACAACTATCTTATTCCGAGTTCGGTTTTGGTTCGTTTTTCCAAGTTTCTAGGGATATATGATGTTCCCCTAATACGAGCCGTAATTTTCCACATTGGTTTAGAAAAACCTGGTGGTTTAGAGGTTCCCGGGTCATTGTTACAACTTAAGGACTTCGGGAGTTGACGATACATAATAAGTTCATCGGGGTTGGAATTAGATTTCTCTATTTTTATGCCCTTTCCCTTATTATTTTCTTTTCCCTTTTTAAATTCAGTTGGGGTAATTTCTATAACATCATCGGAAGTCTCGTCGGAATCCGATTCATCGGAGAATTGGTAATCCTCCCAATATTTTGCTTCTTTGGCGGAAACACCATTGACCATAATTAACCTTGGTCGGTTGGTTGAGGATTTTCTTTTACTTAACCGTTTTATTATTTCCCCCGCCGGTTCTATTTCTTCATCCGGTTCCGATTCTTCTTCCGGTTCTGACTCTTCTTCCGGTTCCTCTTCGGGAACTTGTGAATCAGTCCACGAATCATTCCAATTTATATTTGACTCTTCATTATTATTAGGTGAGTCGATGGGACTTGTTCTAGAGGTAGACATCTATCACATAATATCAAACGCGTTAAGAGATTAATATATCACATAATATTCACATGTTAAAAATATATAGTTTCCAACAAAATTTGTTAAGCAATCATTTTTCAAGTAAACACGGTCGAAGTCCAGACTCACTAATGCATCCTAACAAACTCGATAAGACACACTAATGCAAAATTCTGGTTCTCTAAGACCAACGCTCGGATACCAACTGAAATGTCCCGTTCTTATTGATTAAAAACGTTCCATATTAATTGATTTCGTTGCGAGGTTTTGACCTCTATATGAGACGTTTTTCAAAGACTGCATTCATTTTAAAACAAACCATAACCTTTATTTCATCAATAAAGGTTTAAAAAGCTTTACGTAGATTATCAAATAATGATAATCTAAAATATCCTGTTTACACACGACCATTACATAATGGTTTACAATACAAATATGTTACAACAAAATAAGTTTCTTGAATGCAGTTTTTACACAATATCATACAAGCATGGACTCCAAATCTCGTCCTTATTTAAGTATGCGACAACGGAAGCTCTTAATAATCACCTGAGAATAAACATGCTTAAAACGTCAACAAAAATGTTGGTGAGTTATAGGTTTAACCTATATATATCAAATCATAATAATAGACCACAAGATTTCATATTTCAATACACATCCCATACATAGAGATAAAAATCATTCATATGGTGAACACCTGGTAACCGACATTAACAAGATGCATATATATAAGAATATCCCCATCATTCCGGGACACCCTTCGGATATGATATAAATTTCGAAGTACTAAAGCATCCGGTACTTTGGATGGGGTTTGTTAGGCCCAATAGATCTATCTTTAGGATTCGCGTCAATTAGGGTGTCTGTTCCCTAATTTTTAGATTACCAGACTTAATAAAAAGGGGCATATTCGATTTCGATAATTCAACCATAGAATGTAGTTTCACGTACTTGTGTCTATTTTGTAAATCATTTATAAAACCTGCATGTATTCTCATCCCAAAAATATTAGATTTTAAAAGTGGGACTATAACTCACTTTCACAGATTTTTACTTCGTCGGGAAGTAAGACTTGGCCACTGGTTGATTCACGAACCTATAACAATATATACATATATATCAAAGTATGTTCAAAATATATTTACAACACTTTTAATATATTTTGATGTTTTAAGTTTATTAAGTCAGCTGTCCTCGTTAGTAACCTACAACTAGTTGTCCACAGTTAGATGTACAGAAATAAATCGATAAATATTATCTTGAATCAATCCACGACCCAGTGTATACGTATCTCAGTATTGATCACAACTCAAACTATATATATTTTGGAATCAACCTCAACCCTGTATAGCTAACTCCAACATTCACATATAGAGTGTCTATGGTTGTTCCGAAATATATATAGATGTGTCGACATGATAGGTCGAAACATTGTATACATGTCTATGGTATCTCAAGATTACATAATATACAATACAAGTTGATTAAGTTATGGTTGGAATAGATTTGTTACCAATTTTCACGTAGCTAAAATGAGAAAAATTATCCAATCTTGTTTTACCCATAACTTCTTCATTTTAAATCCGTTTTGAGTGAATCAAATTGCTATGGTTTCATATTGAACCCTATTTTATGAATCTAAACAGAAAAAGTATAGGTTTATAATCGGAAAAATAAGTTACAAGTCGTTTTTGTAAAGGTAGTCATTTCAGTCGAAAGAACGACGTCTAGATGACCATTTTAGAAAACATACTTCCACTTTGAGTTTAACCATAATTTTTGGATATAGTTTCATGTTCATAATAAAAATCATTTTCTCAGAATAACAACTTTTAAATCAAAGTTTATCATAGTTTTTAATTAACTAACCCAAAACAGCCCGCGGTGTTACTACGACGGCGTAAATCCGGTTTTACGGTGTTTTTCGTGTTTCCAGCTTTTAAATCATTAAGTTAGCATATCATATAGATATAGAACATGTGTTTAGTTAATTTTAAAAGTCAAGTTAGAAGGATTAACTTTTGTTTGCGAACAAGTTTAGAATTAACTAAACTATGTTCTAGTGATTACAAGTTTAAACCTTCGAATAAGATAGCTTTATATGTATGAATCAAATGATGTTATGAACATCATTACTACCTTAAGTTCCTTGGATAAACCTACTGGAAAAGAGAAAAATGGATCTAGCTTCAACGGATCCTTGGATGGCTCGAAGTTCTTGAAGCAGAATCATGACACGAAAATAAGTTCAAGTAAGATCATCACTTAAAATAAGATTGTTATAGTTATAGAAATTGAACCAAAGTTTGAATATGATTATTACCTTGTATTAGAATGATAACCTACTGTAAGAAACAAAGATTTCTTGAGGTTGGATGATCACCTTACAAGATTGGAAGTGAGCTAGCAAACTTGAAAGTATTCTTGATTTTATGAAACTAGAACTTTTGGAATTTATGAAGAACACTTAGAACTTGAAGATAGAACTTGAGAGAGATCAATTAGATGAAGAAAATTGAAGAATGAAAGTGTTTGTAGGTGTTTTTGGTCGTTGGTGTATGGATTAGATATAAAGGATATGTTATTTTGTTTTCATGTAAATAAGTCATGAATGATTACTCATATTTTTGTAATTTTATGAGATATTTCATGCTAGTTGCCAAATGATGGTTCCCACATGTGTTAGGTGACTCACATAGGCTGCTAAGAGCTGATCATTAGAGTGTATATACCAATAGTACATACATCTAAAAGATGTGTATTGTACGAGTACGAATACGGGTGCATACGAGTAGAATTGTTGATGAAACTGAACGAGGATGTAATTGTAAGCATTTTTGTTAAGTAGAAGTATTTTGATAAGTGTCTTGAATTCTTTCAAAAGTGTATGAATACATATTAAAACACTACATGTATATACATTTTAACTGAGTCGTTAAGTCATCGTTAGTCGTTACATGTAAATGTTGTTTTGAAACCTTTAGGTTAACGATCTTGTTAAATGTTGTTAACCCAATGTTTATAATATCAAAAGAGATTTTAAATTATTATATTATCATGATATTATGATGTACGAATATCTCTTAATATGATATATATACATTAAATGTCGTTACAACGATAATCGTTACATATATGTCTCGTTTCAAAATCATTAAGTTAGTAGTCTAGTTTTTACATATGTAGTTCATTGTTAATATAATTAATGATATGTTTAATTATCATAATATCATGTTAACTATATATATAACCATATATATGTCATCATATAGTTTTTACAAGTTTTAACGTTCGTGAATCACCGGTCAACTTGGGTGGTCAATTGTCTATATGAAACCTATTTCAATTAATCAAGTCTTAACAAGTTTGATTGTTTAACATGTTGGAAACATTTAATCATATAAATATCAATCTCAATTAATATATATAAACATGGAAAAGTTCGGGTCACTACAGAGAGCCGAGTAGAGTGGACATTTTTGAGCGGTCTTTCTCGAAAGCTGACATCACAAACAATTCTGGAGCTATAAAACAGCATGTAAGTTACATAATTACAAAACTGAATGTGCTTGCAGAATGATAACTATTTTTGCTTAAATGTAATAATTATTTTATGGCCCCTCTACGCGTGGTTTACCAAGGGGATTTTAATGTTCATTTTTTTATTTATAGGAACAAATTAAAGAACTTTCCAAGGTATTACCAGAAGGTTCACTCGATGAGCCTGGACCAGATGATATCTATGCACAAGTCAAGAGTACAGCTAAACATGGACAAGCAGAAATGTATGGGCTCGGTGTTCGTGTATCAGATGTTTGGGGTGAAGTCAGGAGTCGTGCCGCTTTATTGTGATGACCCGGGAATTTCTGACCAAATTTAAACTTAATCTTTATATGTTTCTGATACGATAATCAAAAATCTGTAATGTTGAGTCTCGAAAACTTTGAAACAGTTTACATGAATGCATTTGCCCTTTTATCATTTCCGACAATTCACGAACAATTAATTGTAACTTGATATGTGTGTATATATATAAATAAATATAATTGGATAATAAATTTAAACATTATTAATCATTTGTATGAAATTATTGTTATAACTAAATATGTAAAATAAAATACGTTGTAATAAAATTATTTATATAAATACTACTTGTAGCTATATAATATTATATTAGAGTATTTGTTTAAAAATATAAAATTAAAATATCTAATTAAGTAATGAAAACTTGTAAATTAAAACGTAAATATATATAATATTTGGAGATATGTAATTATATGTTTTACAAACTTTGATGTCATTATTTAGAAGTACTCATTTTATTTTATTAACAAAATTTAAAAGCAAATAATTATATATAAATAATTATAGATTAATATATATATATATATATATATATATATATATATATATATATATATATATATATTGTATTGTATTGTATAAGTTCCATACATAATTATTATATATTGTAATTTATAAAAATTTATAATATTTTTACGAAAATACTAGTGTTACTGATATTTTTATTATTAGTTTTATTATTATTATTAGTTGTATTATTATTTAATATGTTTATATTTATAAAATTAATAGTAATTATATTTATATAAATAAAAATCAGAGAATGAGTCCAATCTTGTTATACATCCCCATCATACTGTAAACTAATTTGTTTCTTATCTCTGTAATCGAATCAAACCCTATGTATAATCCAAATTCAGTTTGCTTTCAATATCTAAATTATTTATTTACTTATTTAACTATTTCTTTTTTTCAATTTTTGTTGTTTTGTCTAATTTTGTTATCTGTCAAAATCGATCTCAATACCAAACAAACATCGAGCATATCACATGTACTGCTCAAGGAGTTGATTACCATCACCATATACTCCTTTCCATTGCTGCATCTATTATTTTGTTCGAACCACCTCAACCTCTCGTGTTCTCCATCATCACTCTTATTCTTCTTCCATCATCAACAATAACTATGAGAGACCACCACAAATCCTCACCTCTATTCATTTTCTATTAGTGATCGACAAACCAATGCACATCACCACCTTGATCATTATGAAACTACCACAACCATCTCTTGTGGTGCTGTAAAATCGTCACTATAGATCACCATGAACACCAACTTCAACTCAAATCAACCGTCACTCTTTCACCTCTCTCTTTCTCTCTCTCTAACTCTCTCTGCTCTCTCTCCAAATCACGATCGTGAATCACCATTAATTGCTTCTGTTTATAGATCAAACGAACCACCACCATGTTCCTTTGCAAATCACCACCCAATCATGACCATAAACTACTAGATGCAACTGTTACTGTACTATTCAATGATCACTCAACAAACCGAAACCACCAAAAACCCTAAACCACGAATCCCATCATCCAGCTTGTCATATTATTCTTTTTAGACCGACATTCCTTTTTCATTGATGTAGTAATCCACTTAAATCACTAGTGGGAGTTATTTAAAGCAAAAAGGGGATCAAGAGAGTATATATATAACACTAGGATTTGCTTTTATCACTCATTGCCGACAAAAGAAAAAAATAATAACCAAACCATTCCACTACTTACCTACTAGCTCTTGTCTATAAAGGGAAACAAATTTTCTGTTTACACAACCGAGCAATTTTCTATGTAGGACCGAAATATATGTTGATATCGAATTAAACTTCCAACGTGGCCTGTTGGGCCGAGTACATATTGTGGGCCGTAAAACTTCCAAGATCCAGTTTAAGTTTTGCTGTTGGGCATATATGATTAAGATGAAGTGATCCGTGTTATATTTTTTTAATGACGTTAAGGAAGTGATGATATTATAATTTGAAGATGATGATGATAATAGATTATGAATTAAAAGAAAATAGAAAAAGTTAAGTTAAATGGGTTAGATTTACAAATTAAACAGAAAGACAAGATAGAGCAGCTGGTTTCATGTTCTTTGGTTTATTCTGCAGGTCCTAGGTTCGAACCCAGGCAGCAAAAGTTTTTTTTTAATTAAATAACCTGCTGGGTCTATTGTTGGGCTTGTGCTTGCTGTTGGGCCGGTTATGAATTGGATTAGGCCGCGAGCTCTACTTTCAGGTTGGGCCGAAGGATTTATTTGGGTTGGGCCGAAGGATTTATTTGGGTTGGGCCTAGAATGATTAAGATGATGATGATGATAGAAATATGATGAATATGATATAAACAGATTCATATAGGTTAAATTAATTAAGATAGGAGATTAATTCAAAAAGCTGTTGATCAGTTAGTGGGTTTGTGTGGGTGTTGTGTGTATTGTTGGATCAACAAGAGGTCTCGGGTTCGATCCTAGTTTGGTGCAATTGTTTTTTAGAATGGCTCTTTAAAGGTAGTCTTCATTTTTAAAATTATTACTATTATTATTATTATTATTATTACTATTAATATTATTATTGTTATTGTTATTATTATGATTATAATTATAATTGTTATAATTAGTAATATAAGTGATATTAATGTTATTATTATTGTAGTTTATCAATTAAGTATTATTATCATTATTATAGTTATTATGATTATTACTATTATTACAAGTATTATGAAAATAATATAAATTAGTATTATTTCCATAAACATTCGTATTAGTAACATTCTATAATTATTAGTATTATCATTACGTAGTGTTATTATTATTATAATTATTATCATTTTTAATAATGTTAACAAATCATTAAAAGCATTGTTATTGATATTATCATAAGTATCGTTATTAGATAATTATTAAAAATTTCATCATAAACATCTTTAATAGTAAAATTAGTATTTTTACAGTTATTATTATTAATATCATTATATTTATCATTAAAAGGATTTTTTTAACATTTTTATTTTTAATAGTAATAATAAATATTATCATCATTTTACCATTATAAATATCATTTTTAGTTTTAACAAACAAACGACATATATATTTTATACATTAAACATAAAAAAATTAATATTTTCACATACAAAATAAATACATGAAACATATATATATATATATATATATATATATATATATATATATATATATATATATATATATATATATATATATATATATATATATATATATATATAAATGATATAACTAATAAATTTAAATATATAAATAATATACATATTGTTCGATTTCGATTATGTGTATTAATAAATTAACAAATGATATAGGTTCGTGAATCCGAGGTCAACCCTGCATTGTTCAATATAGTCATATGTATTTTTACTACAAAATACATTAGGTGAGTTCATTTGATTCTCTTTTACTCTTTACATTTTTGGGACTGAGAATACATGCGCTGCTTTTATAAATGCTTTACGAAATAGACACAAGCGATCGAAACTACATTCTATGGTTGGATTATCGAAATCGAATATGCCCCTTTTTATTAAGTCTAGTAATCTAAGAATTAGGGAACAGACACCCTAATTGACGCGAACTCTAAAGATAGATCTATTGGGCCTAACAAACCCCATCCAAAGTATCGGATGCTTTAGTAATTCAAAATTTAAATCATGTTCGATGGAGGATCCCGGAATGATGGGGATATTCTTATATATGCATTTTGTTAATGTCGGTTACCAGGTGTTCAATCCATATGAATGATATTTTTGTCTCTATGCATGGGACGTATTTTTATGAGAAATGGAAATATGAAATTTTGTGGTCTATTAAAATTATAAAATGATTATTTGTGATAAACTAATGAACTCACCAACCTTTTGGTTGACACTTGAAAGCATGTTTATTCTCAGGTACGAAAGAAATATTCCGCTGTGCATTTGCTCATTTTAGAGATTTTATTTGGAGTCATTCATGACATATTTCAAAAGACGTTGCATTCGAGTCATTGAGTTCATCAAGAATATTATCAAGTCATTTGTAGTTTAGATATATTATGAAATGGTATGCATGTCTATCAACATAGGATGAAATGAAAGTTGTCTTTTAAAAATGAATGCAATGTTTGTAAAATGTATCATATAGAGGTCAAGTACCTCGCGATGTAATCAACTATTGTGAATCGTTTATAATCGATGTGGACTTCGTCCGGATGGATTAGGATGGGTTTTCACAGTTGGTATCAGAGCGGTGGTCTTAGCGAACCAGGTCTTGCATTAGTGAGTCCAACTGATAGTCGTTAGGATGCATTAGTGAGTCTGGACTTCGACCGTGTCTGCATGTCAAAAGTTTTGCTTATCATTTCTAGTCGGAAATTTCCTGCTTATCATTCTTAGTCTAGACACATCTTACTGCAATGATTGCATGAATAGTGTATAGACAAAATCCATATCTTAGCGTATATGTCACTGTAGACCTTATCTGACACGTTTCCTTAATTTTCTCCATAATTCACGGGATCTTTGGAAGTATGTATAGATATTCTATATATAATTAGAATATCATTCGATATTAGAAAATCATTTCATATTGAAAATTCTCTAACTGATCATAAGAGATGGATTATACACCTAGCTTGGATTCCATTAATTCCGGAAGCGATTTCGAGATGTATATAGAAGCAGAATCCGAAGTCAATGAACCAAAAGTGCCTCAACCATTTAGTTATTTTTCTTTTTGGAGGAGATGGGGGTGGGTCCGAGACTTACTCACTCGATGGAGAAATGAAGAAGGCGAGCCCTACTGCGAACCAAACTTACCTCCTAACATCAAAGAAAATGATGTACTCACCGGTGAACCTATGCGCAACACTGTATTCACCCTTCTTGCTAAAATGTTCCGCCTCGAAGGTCGCATTACTGCAATCTCAGAAAATATTCAACATCTACTTCCGAATACCAATCGAAGGGAAATATTAGAAGAAGTTAGGGAACTTCGAATTGATAATCAAGATCTATCGAATCAGATGAGTGGATGGATAGAAATGATAGAAGGTAGGATAGAAACCCTGACAAGAATGGTGCGTGATTTACAAGCTATACTTACTACACCAACATCATCATCAACCTCAGCACCAACAACACTTGTAACACCAACAGCAACAGTACCACTATCAGTAGCACCAGCAGCATAACCAGTACCAATAACAACAATATCATCACACGTCTCAACCTCGCAATCTATACCTCAAGCATAATCATCGTTCTACGAATCGTTCTACATAAACTATCTTCGTCCTTCATGGCAATTATGTAATCTCTAATGTTTTAGAGATTATGTACTCTAGTTTTAGCGGTAAATCTGATGAGTTTAATATCACATTGACTCATTAAATCCATAATTACATCTGAAGAAAATATATATGTATATATGTTTTCATAAAGATTGTAATTAAAAATTCTTTTGTACAAACTGTTAATGGTGAAAATATTTTAACGGGTAGGTAATACCCGAGGAATATTTAGATTTCATATTAATAAGTTACATTGTACATTCTTCGAATCTGATTCAACAGTCGTTTACTATCCTATTTACAACCGCCGATATACGTATCCGTTCACCGCAGAATAACCATTTTCATTCAATTTCATATTTAAATTTTGATCTATCAGAATCCAACAAGTGGCATAATGAAGAAAACATTAGACAAAAAAATAAAATTTGTTAGAAACAAACGAATTAACTATGAGAAATTCTATTAAGAATCCACGCTAACAAAATCCTATCTAACTGTTCCTAGCTAACTGTTAATTCCGTATTACATTTTAATTATCGCAATTTAATTATCGCAATTTTAATTCTCACAATTTTATTTATCGTCATTTAATTTCTGTTATTTAATTTACGCACTTTATTTATCGTCATTTAATTTCTGTTATTTATGTTACACACTTTAAATATCGGGACACGTATACAAGGTTTTGACATATCATATCGACGCATTTATATATATTATTTGGAATAACCATAGACACTCTATATGCAGTAAGGATCGAGTTCTCTATACAGGGTTGAAGTTGATTCTATAATAATATATATAATTTGAGTTGTGATCGAGTCTGTGACATGTACACGGGTCACGATACGTATTAATTAATTCGAAAATTATATATTAAACTATATATGAATTATTGGACTGTTAACTGTGGACTATCAACATTGAACAATTAAAATAAATTAAAATATTGATTATAACATATGAAACTAAACAATTCTTCAAGTTTGCCACTTGATTTCATCTTAAACCTCATTTGAATCTTGACGATTACAATCTACGTTCAAACCTTTCATAATTCGTTAAAACACCTCAATCGAGAGGATGAACCAACCGCACTTCATCTACAGAAGAAAAGATCGATGCATATAGTTATGCACCTGAAAACTCTCGAAAAATGAGTAAACATTTAACGCGTAGCTGTGCTAATTCCTTTAGCATTATTATTATCGAAAATAACTTTGCAATCTCTTTCCAAAATTAGCCAATTTTGTCACAGCTTCAGCAAATCAACTTCGATTTTCATTCGAATAAGTCATATTATAACATTGATATATAAATTTGCCTTTCGTCATCGTTATCAGGGAATAGTTTATATCCCACCACATTAGCAGTCAACTTACCAACAACTTCACTACCCTTGACTCAAGTTCCTCCGAAGAACCATTATACTTGTTTATTTATCATATACTCATCCGCATCTTATAATGAGAATTGCCATACCAATTACTGAAAATCAGCAATCAGTATTTTGAATCTCGCAACGTTTCTACATCAACAGTTATATGTATCCATATAACATTTATCTCTTAGAATTATGATCTTCCATTATGAAACTCTGAAAGGCACTCAGTCACAAATCAATACTCTGAATGTTGAAAAAGATGAATGAAGCAGTAGAAACCGTAGACAACCGTAACCGACCTTAATCATCGGAAGTTGATGATAAAGAATTGTATGTTGATAAAGCTCAGAAAAAGTTTGAAACTGAAAAAAAAAACGGATTGAGCTAATCACCAAGGAGACCAAGGACAAAAACAAGGGCCATACCCTATATTCAAAGAATCCAAGTAATTCTGGATCCGTTGAAATCTTTAGAGAATATTTTGCTCCGAAGTCATGTTAAAATCTTGCGGAAAATCTTTCTCCATCAACCATCGAACTTAGAAATTCCAAAATATCATCATCAATATCTTCGATATTTCTGAGGATATTTCCATAAATATTCTCGTCTGAAATTATATACCTCTTCGTGCTTCCTATGTATCATTATATTGGAAACATTCAATAGAAAATTTAATACCGAAAAGCAGATTATGCGAAACTATGAAGAAAGTCGTGGACAAATCACAAAGAATAAGTTTGACTTCAAAGAATCCGAATGATTCAATGTCTGCTAAAGTCTTTAGTGAATATCTTGCTCCTTACTCTAAACCCTTGCGGACAATAGTTTCTATCATCCTCTGATCTTAGATATTCCGAGATATTATCGTATCTTTCATTATAAATATCCTCCATATTTCTGAAGATATTTTTATAACTATTCTTATCTGAAATCATTAATCTCTTCGTGCTATCAGTATTACATCATATAGAAACTGTTAGTTTCTATATTCTGTAAACTTTCGAGCTTAAAATATGAATGTTATTGAAGTAATGTTGGGAACTGATGCATGAGTTAGTATAATATAATGACACTTGATCAACGTGATTATATTACAGTAAGTCATGCTGAGTTTCTAATGGGACGTGATGATTCACAGATCCTAACGTCATCACGTGCCATGTTACATAACTCTTTTATTATGCTTAACTTCTGAGCATATCAAGAAAGTATTTTCTTGATAGTTCTATTCTCAGTGGTTCTGGTAATTTGATAAATCAAATCGTGCTAATACATTAGTTCTTATTTAGAACATGATGTTTATTCGAAATTTCATACTTACGAATTCTGGACCGTTACTCGCTTTACTAGAGGACGGGAGGATAATAAAAAGGTAAAGAGATCTAAAATATAAGAGAAAATATAAAGCCCAATGACAACACCGAAATTACAAACCGTGAATATATAGTACGTATAGCAATATAAAGGCACGGGAGGATTATAAGTACAATAATCCCTAGAGCATAATAGAAATAAACAGATTCTTCAGGTGGTAGTTGGAAAAGAAGAACGATCATTGCGATAGTTAGAATAAGAACAAGGAATAGAACAGGGTTAAGCATTTTCATAAATCTTTTGAAATTGGAAATTGAGTATAGAAGTGGTGAAAACAAATGGAACGGAAAAGGTAAATTTATAAAGGAAATATCAGACGTAGTAATCGGGGCAGATCACCGTATTTAATTAAAGATATCTTAATTTCCATAAATCCAGAAGAATCAGATCTTATAGATCTTTAAGATTTTCTTTTAAATCCCTTGAATTCCGGAATTCAAATCTGACTACGTCAAAAGTTAAAAACAAATCTTTGTTTCTCATTTTCACTCGTGCTCTTCGAATAATCAAATTGTTTTATCTGTATTACTTAATAATGATAAAACTCTATTTATCAACTCACATTTGTCATGAAAACATTTTTATTATTAGCCATGACCACCTCACTCAAATTTCGGGACGAAATTTCTTTAACGGGTAGGTACTGTGATGACCCGGGAATTTCCGACCAAATTTAAACTTAATATTTATATGTTTCTTATACGATAATCAAAAATCTGTAATGTTGAGTCTCGAAAACTTTGAAACGGCTTACATGAATGCATTTGCCCTTTTATCATTTCCGACGATTCACGAACAATTAATTGTAACTTGATATGTGTGTATATATATAAATAAATATAATTGGATAATAAATTTAAACATTATTAATCATTTGTATGAAATTATTGTTATAACTAAATATGTAAAATAAAATACGTTGTAATAAAATTATTTATATAAATACTACTTGTAGCTATATAATATTATATTAGAGTATTTGTTTAAAAATATATAATTAAAATATCTAATTAAGTAATGAAAACTTGTAAATTAAAACGTAAATATATATAATATTTGGAGATATGTAATTATATATTTTACAAACTTTGATGTCCTTATTTAGAAGTACTCATTTTATTTTCTTAACGAAATTTAAAAGCAAATAATTATATATAAATAATTGTA
The DNA here is from genome assembly GCF_046630445.1 of Rutidosis leptorrhynchoides. Taxonomy (NCBI): domain Eukaryota; kingdom Viridiplantae; phylum Streptophyta; class Magnoliopsida; order Asterales; family Asteraceae; genus Rutidosis; species Rutidosis leptorrhynchoides. The sequence goes on from NC_092336.1 coordinate 243,681,689, forward strand.
TATATATATATATATATATATATATATATATATATATATATATATATATATATATATATATATATATTGTATAAGTTCCATACATAATTATCATATATTGTAATTTATAAAAAATTATAATATTTTTACGAAAATACTAGTGTTACTGATATTTTTATTATTAGTTTTATTATTATTATTAGTTGTATTATTATTTAATATGTTTATATTTATAAAATTAATAGAAATTATATTTATATAAATAAAAATCAGAGAATGAGTCCAATCTTGTTATACATCCCCATCATACTGTAAACTAATTTGTTTCTTATCTCTGTAATCGAATCAAACCTTATGTATAATCCAAATTCAGTTAGCTTTCAATATCTAAATTATTTATTTACTTATTTAACTATTTCTTTTTTTCTGTTTTTGTTGTTTTGTCTAATTTTGTTATCTGTCAAAATCGATCTCAATACCAAACAAACATCGAGCATATCACATGTACTGCTCAAGGAGTTGATTACCATCACCATATACTCCTTTCCATTGCTGCATCTATTATTTTGTTCGAACCACCTCAACCTCTCGTGTTCTCCATCATCACTCTTATTCTTCTTCCATCATCAACAATAACTATGAGAGACCACCACAAATCCTCACCTCTATTCATTTTCTATTAGTGATCGACAAACCAATGCACATCACCACCTTGATCATTATGAAACTACCACAACCATCTCTTGTGGTGCTGTAAAACCATCACTATAGATCACCATGAACACCAACTTCAACTCAAATCAACCGTCACTCTTTCACCTCTCTCTTTCTCTCTCTCTAACTCTCTCTGCTCTCTCTCCAAATCACGATCGTGAATCACCATTAATTGCTTCTGTTTATAGATCAAACGAACCACCACCATGTTCCTTTGCAAATCACCACCCAATCATGACCATAAACTACTAGATGCAACTGTTACTATATTATTCAATGATCACTCAACAAACCGAAACCACCAAAAACCCTAAACCACGAATCCCATCATCCAGCTTGTCATATTATTCTTTTTAGACCGACATTCCTTTTTCATTGATGTAGTAATCCACTTAAATCACTAGTGGGAGTTATTTAAAGCAAAAAGGGGATCAAGAGAGTATATGTATAACACTAGGATTTGCTTTTATCACTCATTGTCGACAAAAGAAAAAAAATAATAACCAAACCATTCCACTACTTACCCACTAGCTCTTGTCTATAAAGGGAAACAAATTTTCTATTTACACAACCAAGCAATTTTCTATGTAGGACCGAAATATATGTTGATATCGAATTAAACTTCCAACGTGGCCTGTTGGGCCGAGTACATATTGTGGGCCGTAAAATTTGCCAAGATCGAGTTTAAGTTTTGCTGTTGGGCGTATATGATTAAGATGAAGTGATCCGTGTTATATTTTTTTTTTAATGACGTTAAGGAAGTGATGATATTATCTTTTGAAGATGATGATGATAATAGATTATGAATTAGAAGAAAATAGAAAAAGTTAAGTTAAATGGGTTAGATTTACAAATTAAACAGAAAGACAAGATAGGGCAGCTGGTTTCGTGTTCTTTGGTTTATTCTGCAGGTCCTAGGTTCGAACCCAGGCAACAAAAGTTTTTTTTTAATTAAATAACCTGCTGGGTCTATTGTTGGGCTTGTGCTTGCTGTTGGGCCGGTTATGAATTGGATTAGGCCGAGAGCTCTACTTTCAGTTTGGGCCGAAGGATTTATTTGGGTTGGGCCTAGAATGATTAAGAAGATGATGATGATAGAAATATGATGAATATAATATAAACAGATTCATACAGGTTAAATTAATTAAGATAGGAGATTAATTCAAAAAGCTGTTGATCAGTTAGTGGGTTTGTGTGGGTGTTGTGTGTATTGTTGGATCAACAAGAGGTCTCGGGTTCGATCCTAGTTTGGTGCAATTGTTTTTTAGAATGGCTCTTTAAAGGTAGTCTTCATTTTTAAAATTATTACTATTATTATTATTATTATTAATATTATTATTGTTATTGTTATTATTATGATTATAATTATAATTGTTATAATTAGTAATATAGGTAATATTAATGTTATTATTATTGTAGTTTATCAATTAAGTATTATTATCATTATTATAGTTATTATGATTATTACTATTATTACAAGTATTATGAAAATAATATAAATTAGTATTATTTCCATAAACATTCGTATTAGTAACATTCTATAATTATTAGTATTATCATTACGTAGTATTATTATTATTATTATTATTATTATTATTATTATTATTATTATTATTATTATTATTATTATTATTATTATTATTATTATCATTTTTAATAATGTTAACAAATCATTAAAAGCATTGTTATTGATATTATCATAAGTATCGTTATTAGATAATTATTAAAAATTTCATCATAAACATCTTTAATAGTAAAATTAGTATTTTTACAGTTATTATTATTAATATCATTATATTTATCATTAAAAGGATTTTTTTTAACATTTTTATTTTTAATAGTAATAATAAATATTATCATCATTTTACCATTATAAATATCATTTTTAGTTTTAACAAACAAACGACATATATATTTTATACATTAAACATAAAAAAATTAATATTTTCACATACAAAATAAATACATGAAACATATATGTATATTTTTAATATAAAAATAATATAACTAATAAATTTAAATATATAAATAATATACATATTGTTCGATTTCGATTATGTGTATTAATAAATAAACAAATGATATAGGTTCGTGAATCCGAGGTCAACCCTGCATTGTTCAATATAGTCATATGTATTTTTACTACAAAATACATTAGGTGAGTTCATTTGATTCTCTTTTACTCTTTACATTTTTGAGACTGAGAATACATGCGCTGCTTTTATAAATGCTTTACGAAATAGACACAAGTGATCGAAACTACATTCTATGGTTGGATTATCGAAATCTAATATGCCCTTTTTTTTAAGTCTGGTAATCTAAGAATTAGGGAACAGACACCCTAATTGACGAGAACTCTAAAGATAGATCTATTGGGCCTAACAAACCCCATCCAAAGTATCGGATACTTTAGTATTTCGAAATTTATATCATGTCCGATGGAGGATCCCGGAATGATGGAGATATTCTTATATATGCATTTTGTTAATGTCGGTTACCAGGTGTTCAATCCATATGAATGATATTTTTGTCTCTATGCATGGGACGTATTTTTATGAGAAATGAAAATATGAAATTTTGTGGTGTATTAAAATTATGAAATGATTATTTATGATAAACTAATGAACTCACCAACCTTTTGGTTGACACTTGAAAGCATGTTTATTCTCAGGTACGAAAGAAATATTCCGCTGTGCATTTGCTCATTTTAGAGATTTTATTTGGAGTCATTCATGACATATTTCAAAAGACGTTGCATTCGAGTCATTGAGTTCATCAAGAATATTATCAAGTCATTTATAGTTTAGATATATTATGAAATGGTATGCATGTCTGTCAACATAGGATGAAATGAAAGTTGTCTTTTAAAAATGAATGCAATGTTTGTAAAATGTATCATATAGAGGTCAAGTACCTCGCGATGTAATCAACTGTTGTGAATCGTTTATAATCGATGTTGACTTCGTCCGGATGGATTAGGACGGGTTTTCACATTTATGCCAAGAGAACGTCAAGTTGAGAGCAAAACTCCAGGAGTATAAAGAACGTGAAAAACAAAAGAATGTTATGACAGATAACTCCGTTGTTAATCCTCATGCATCAACAAATAATGGCATAATTACCAATTCGCCACTATAGGTATATTTCTATTCAGTTACTATTGTTATTTTCTTCGTTAAAATATTTATTGTTGAATAATTAATAGTTGGAAAATTAACAATAGGTTGGCAAAGAAGTCCACCTAAAGAGCATTAATAATCCAACCCTGATTGTCGGAAAAGGCAGGCTTCGTAGATTAGACCCACTAACAGTGGTTTGAAGAGTTGAGATTGGTCCAGTCTGGGCTGAAGTACATGCTCAAGTTGCAATAAAAAGTGATGAAACAGTGATAAGACCATTTAAACTTGTTACTACAATGATAGAGGCTACCGGTGTGGCTATTGCGTGGCCAACTTCTTTACTCTCGATATGCCATTGTTAAATTGTTGATGTAATTCGGTTTAATAACTTTGAATGCTTATGCTTATTCATTTATTATTTGTTTGTAGGTTGTGCCACTGGATTAAGCTCGCATGATTGGCAGGGACTAATGCTTGATGACGCTTCTTTTTTTTTTTAAATGTTCAGTTACTTTTCTGTTGGATGTTTTTGAAAGTGTGTTACTTATTTATCCTTTGTTAAGTTTGCAATAATATTATGTTATCTGGTTTGAATTTTATTAATGGAAATTATTAATTGCATGTCCATGTGGGTTAAAGAAAGCATAAATATAAATATAATAAGTCCATATATAAATATATAATAAATATATTAAATATAATAAATATAAATATAATAAATATAAATATAAATATAAATATAAATATAAATATAAATATAAATATAAATATAAATATAAATATAAATATAAATATAAATATAAATATAAATATAAATATAAATATAAATATAAATATAAATATAAATATAAATATTAATATTAATATAAATATAAATACATATCCCATTGGGATCATTGTGATGATAAGCAAATGATAGAATATTATTTTTGGACCCTTTTTGGATCTATTAAAAAAATTTATTCGTGAACTACCAACATCATTGCCATTACACTGTAGTGACCTGAACTTTTCCATGTTTATATATATTAATTGAGATTGATATTTACATGATTAAATGTTTCCAACATGTTAAGCAATCAAACTTGTTAAGACTTGATTAATTGAAATATGTTTCATATAGACAATTGACCACCCAAGTTGACCGGTGATTCACGAACGTTAAAACTTGTAAAAACTATATGATGACATATATATGGATATATATATAGTTAACATGATACTATGATAAGTAAATATATCATTAAGTATATTAACAATGAACTACATATGTAAAAACAAGACTACTAACTTAATGATTACAGAGGAGTATTATTATTATTATTTATAGCCAAAACTCGTTGCCTTTTATAGATGTGGTCTGATCCTGAGGCCCATGCAATCGCATGGGTTCTCAGTGTTAATCTCATGCGATCGCATGGCCAGTCTGGCCATGCCCAATTGCTTTGTTTGCTAGCTTGTCGACGTTATATTTAATTATATAATATATTATATATATTTTTATATAATTATATATATATTATATTATATTCTTGTGCATAGTAGACTCATAATTTTTGGTCCGTTGCGTCGGGCGTTGATAGTTGGCTCAGGTCCCGGTTCCGGATTTTTGAACGTCCTTTCGTATAATTTAATATCTTGTACTTTGCGTTCCGCAACTTGTACTTTTGTCATTTTTAGACGTTTCTTATCAATAAATTGAACCACTTGGATTGTATCTCGTACATTTGAGCTTTTTGGTCATTTGCGTCTTCAAATTGTCGTTTTCGCCTTTTGTCTTCGCACTTATTTAATATAAACGATTACAACTTAAAATAGGACAATTACAACTAAATAATTTACATATTGGGAGGATATTGCTACTAAATATATGTTCATTTGGAGCACTATCAAATATCCCCACACTTGAACTTTGCTTGTCCTCAAGCAATACAGAACTTGAAATTAAATCACACTTCACTCGAATCACTTTTTTTTTTCTCACACTTTATACATCAGTGATTTTGATACGTCGGTATAAACAATGATAGTAACGATGTGGTTTACAGTCCCACATGACTATGAAAATTTAGATCCTTTAAGGAAATTGGATCTTTATGAAAACATTTGATCTTTTGAAAATTCAAGCTAGATTTTACCCTAGACAAGTTTTCCGGAATAACCCTTCACCAGTGTTGCAAAATATTTTTGTGGGTTTTGTGGGTTTCATATTTGAAAATTTTAGCTCAACATTTGCGGTTTTGTGTCACCCACTTACTAACCTTGTATTAGGAAAGCAACACGTCCAGTTTACTTGTCCCGTATATTACCTTTCGGCAAACTACCGTCCGGTTGTAAAGGAAAGCGATGAACAAGAAACTGTTAAGGCAATGTCTAATGACATGCATTTGTTCATGGTCTAAAATATGTCGGATGCAATTACTATCCTTTGTATGAGCAATAGTAAAGCTCACCCTGTAGTTTTTCGGTCTGGCACAAGGTCCTGTCTTTGACCATGCTATGAAACCACCGTTCTTACGGTTGACACCCGGTTTGGTTCAGGTGACCTAATGAATTTCAGGTGAATTCCTAGGTTTTACGTTCAATGGTAATGAACGCATTGAAAATGGGTTTTTAGAAAACAAATCGGTTTGTAATTTGATCAAAATATTTTCTTGTTCAAGCTCGAGTTTAGATATCATTGAATTCCATGAGTTTGAATTCTCAATCTTTAAGGTCAATCTCAAGGATTGAGTAATATCAGGCTTAAAAGCTGATTTTTAATCTTTTAAGGAGATTATCCTTTCTGGGGGTCTGATTCATTAGTTTTATCAAGCTAATTTTCACGGCTCCCTCCCCATTTTACGAGACATATCCTCTCATGGTTAGGATAAGTCTGACCACTTGGCGACCCTGTTTGATGCTGAGGTCCGTGGATTTCCTGCTGATTTTAGAGATGACTTTTCTAGATATTTTGTCAACCTACAGCTGGTCTGGACGACAACTTCCTGACCTAAATCAAGAAGCGTGTGTCTTTTTCGGAAGACTTTACTTTCTCTTAATGATGGAATTGATTCATCGTGTAGATCCATCTTTTCTTTTATCTTTATTATAATATTGCGGGTAAAACAGTCAATTTAGTCCAAAACAAAAGCACCTGCAATAACTTTACAGAAACATATGATAGATAATTTTTTTTTATTGAATAACTTGGTATATTCTCCCCACACTTAGCTTTTATTTATTATGTTCTTTGCCTTTTTATTCTCTTATATTCCATTTTAAATGAATTCAAGCGTTTTGGGTTGTTTCTCAATTTATGTCCTTTCCGAGGTAACGATAATTTCGGTATTAACACCTAGTTTTCACCGTTCATAAATATATAAACATAATTTTGAATTCATTTAGTTGAAAATTTTTTAAAATTTTCACAATATTTAGAAAATAAGCCAAGTATAAATCCGAGAGAATTTATAACCCTTCCCCACACTTTAGATCATGCAATGCCCTCATTTGCATGAAATCTGACTCTAATTATAAATTCATGAGGGTGATTAGTGTAGAAAAGTGATTGAAAATACCCATTTTGTATTTACAAAACTCGTCGAATGATAGATGGCACGCCTCATCGTTCATTCCTTCTTGTTTTATCACACATGTTTTTCTTTAAAAACGGTTGCTTTTCTGAACTGTTTGCTAATTTTTGAAAATGCGTCTTTTACCCTAATCGTGCATTTTTATTAACGAGTTATGCACTAACCCGAACCCCGAATTTAACGTTAAGTGGGGTTAGACTTCCCCACACTTAGCTGACGACATGTGAAGTCGGTAGAATAAGTTCCACGAATTAAAATATTGAGCCAGTTATTTACATCTCGGGTGGTGTATAATATATCAATGGGTTTAAAGTTTAGACTCACCCGATCGTCACTACTTAATTCTTTTTTAAGTGTAGCTTTTAGTAAATAGATATGTCTCTTTTCTGGTTCTTGGTCAAATGGATCGATATACACCGACATACTTATTTCTATAGGGTGGACAATTCCTAAAATTTCTTTCCGTTCATTCTCGGGATCAAAGGTTTCACCTCTATTACCTAATTGGGTGAAATTCGAGGTGTCAATATCTATTACAGCTTGTAGTTCATCTTTGGTAGATGACTCGTCTATTGAGAATATTGGGTTGGAAGGTTGTGGAATGGTGAATTTTGAGATCAAAGCAAATTCTTCTTCATTAATCGGTCCCACCATTTTGGTCTTGGGGGTAAAATTTTCAACGTTATCGTTTTTCCAAGAGTACCAATTTGTCACCCTTACTTCTTCTTCTTCATCCATTGATGGATCGTTGATTTCGTCGGTAGAGGCTAATGTGTCGATATGTTGTGAAATTGGTAAAGCTGAATAAAAAGTTTCATCGTGATATTTGGTGATTTCGGAGCTCTCGAATTCATCAAAATTCGATGATATGAGATTTTCTTGCACAATACTCCTCAGATTAACAGGTTTGTAATCTGATAGAGTTTCAGCTTGCCAATTTACAAACTCTCTCATTTGTTCATTTTGAGCATCGAGTTCTTCGAGTTTGATTTTCATATTGTCTAAAAGATGTTCAGACACATAATTCTCCTCGTCTTCTGATTGTTGAGTTTGGATATATTCTTGGGAATAATCCCAATTTGAATTGTATTCTTCATAATCATTCCATTCAGGTTCCATGGGTGCATAATTTTTCATAGGAACGTAATAATAACATTCCCATGTTGAGTGATAATCTCCACAAATTTCACAACCATTTATTGTTTCGTCATTCATGATCCAAGATTGACCGAACGAATTGTCATCAACACCCATTTGAGAGTATTGATTAAATTGATTTCGGATGTCATAAAGAGTTTCCAAAATATTCTCGAGATTTTCCATAATGCGCTTTTTTTACCAAATTTTAGCTACAATGTGGTGCATTTACTTAATTATCCTATTAGTTATAAAAATAAAAATTATATAAGTTATCAAATTAATAGACTTTTCTTATTTTGCCCACGTTTCGAATAGCCAATAGATGCAGCAGGGAGCCAGAACCCTTTAAATCGGAAGCTCACAACTCAGCCACTAACAAATCCAACTATTACTACGAACCAGAAAATTTGGATGTCTATCAATTTAACCGCTTAAAATAATTTTTTCGTTTTTGAAATTTTAGAGAAGAAATAGAAAATTCTATGTCCTAAAAACTAGATCGTCGAGAAATAAGAAAGAAAAAGAAGCGCGTCGAAAAATGTCAAAAAATAAAAATAAGAAAGAAAAACGTCGAAACTTAAAAGGTACTAAAATTTATAAACAGCGTCGCAAAATTCTAAAGCACCTAAATCTTAATCTAAAGAAAAGGCACTTAAGTGATTTTACGGCAAAACCTAAAAATCTAGAAATATAAAATAAGCTACGGCAAAATACTAGTCTTAAAACTAATTACGAACGATAAAAATACAAATATTACGAATAAACGATAAAAATACAAATTGTAATTAAAATGATAAAAATATAAATTTTATAAAAATATTATTTTTATATTATATATTTTATAAAAGTATTAATTTTTTTATAATTATAAAACTAATTAAAACTTAAATTACAAATTAAATTAAAATTAAAACTAAATATTATTATAAATAACCCTAAATAATAATAATAATAAATACTACCCCGTAATAAATGCTGAAATAGGGTTTCTGGCGTGTCAGATCAGGCCATGCGATCGCATGGCTTTACAACACCCGGCTCATGCGATCGCATGGGTCTGGGTTCCAGGTTTTTTTTTTTTTTTTTTTTTTTTTTTTTTCTAAAAATGATATATAAATATATGTATACAAATATATATTAAAAATATAGCGTTTCGCCGAGTCCCCGGCAGCGGCGCCAAAAACTTGATGTTAAAGCTAAGGGGTATAAAATACTGTTAAATTTTACAAGGAAATACTATTAAATACGATACAATTTTACACAAGATATTTATTTATTTACAAAATGGATATACTTAAACCTTGCTACAACACTATAGGCAGTGTACCTAATCGTAGAGTAGTATAGTTTTTAGTAAGTCCGGTTCGTTCCACAGGGAGCGGGCTTATTGCACACTATATTTTTAAACAATTATATTTGTACAAAATATATTATATTGATAATATATAAAAGGGGGTTTACCGTTTAATGACTGGTTTATCGATTTTATATTTTAAGTTACAATTAAAACCTAATGCAAAATATAAATGACGATAATTAAAGTAGCGAAAAATAAATGACAATAAATAAATGACGTTAAATAAAATAGCGAGTAAATAAAAGTACAATGAAATATGAAATAAAATATATTATGTTTATTTAAACTTCCGTAACCATGATGGTTGACGTGTTGATTTTAATTTTATGCCCATGGGTTAATTGTCCTTTGTCCTGGATTATTTAATATGTCCGTCTGGTTTTTGTCCATAACAATCCATCGGTCATAAATTTAAAGTGCGAGTGTCCTCGTCAAATTATCCTTATACCCGAAGTCAAATATTCCAACTAATTGGGGACTTAAACTGTAACAAGATTTTAATACTTTGTTTAATGATTACACCAGGTTATCGACTGCGTGTAACCCAAGGTTTTAATACTTTGTTATCAATTATGCCAAGTATCCTTGTACATAATTTCACCCCTGTTTTAATAATTCTAGTGACTATTAATCCATTCCCGTGTCCGGTTAAATGAACGATTATTCGTACGTATAAATATCCCGCCCATCGTGTCCGAGCGAGTGTATATGGTTATTTATAGGGACGTCTAATTGTAAATCTTTATATTAAAATTAACAAACTATCATTTAGTTAAACAAATATAAAGCCCATTAATAGCCCATAGTCTAATTTCCACAAGTGTCGTTCTTTTGTCCAAACCCCAATTATGGTACAAAGCCCAATTACCCAATTTTAGTATTTTAGCCCAACATCATGATTACTTCATCTTAAATAAGCATAATAATAACTTAAGTACGAGATATTAATTTAAAAAGGAGAACATAGCTTACATTGATTATTTATCGCGTAGTGTTACACGGACAGAGCTTCGACTTTAAAACCCATAAAATAACCTTTGCATAACCCAAAACTAATCTAATATAAAACTACACTATACTATTTATATATAATATATATATATATATATATATATATATTTATTATTATTACAGAGGAGTATTATTATTATTATTTATGGCCAAAACTCGTTGCCTTTTATAGATGTGGTCTGATCCTGAGGCCCATGCAATCGCATGGGTTCTCAGTGTTAATCTCATGCGATCGCATGGCCAGTCTGGCCATGCCCAATTGCTTTGTTTGCTAGCTTGTCGACGTTATATTTAATTATATAATATAATATATATAATTTTATATAATTATATATATATTATATTATATTCTTGTGCATAGTAGACTCATAATTTTTGGTCCGTTGCGTCGGGCGTTGATAGTTGGCTCAGGTCCCGGTTCCGAATTTTTGAACGTCCTTTCGTATAATTTAATATCTTGTACTTTGCGTTCCGCAACTTGTACTTTTATCATTTTTAGACATTTCTTATCAATAAATTGAACCACTTGGATTGTATCTCGTACATTTGAGCTTTTTGGTCATTTGCGTCTTCAAATTGTCGTTTTCGCCTTTTGTCTTCGCACTTATTTAATATAAACGATTACAACTTAAAATAGGACAATTACAACTAAATAATTTACATATTGGGAGGATATTGCTACTAAATATATGTTCATTTGGAGCACTATCAACATCTCAAAATTTAAGTGATAAAATAATCAGAAGCATTGCTTTAGCCAATTCATACAGATTTGCAAAACATTACAGACTCATCAGTTTTTGATTATCAATCGGACATATCATTTAGACGAGCATTTATCTCATGGCAACTCAAGTTCTCGCAAGTTCGCATACAAATGAAACATGTCAAGTAACATATAAAATAACATATTCCAGAAGATCAAAGTCTAAATCAATTCCTAGTTCATTCTAGAAATTTTTATGCAAACTTAAAAACAGATTCAGCATACTTTACAAATCAAATATTCGTTTTATCATAACGGGAGCATTACATAACCTTTCGACGCAAATCTTAAGTCCAAATTGCATAACTTTTCACAAGGAATACATTAGTATACTTTATCTAAGCTAAAACACATAGCATTAAACTCAGAAAATTCGGATTTCATGCAAACCCTAACGTAAACTTCGATTACGCATATCTTGAGCATACGATAACGAAATCACGCAAAATCGGAGTCTAAAATTAATAAGTTTTTGATATCTTTCTAATTAAACATATTACAAAGTAAGATCTCATATCAATTTAATCAGATCATCAATAAACAAATTCGTTTTTCAATTAAACAACGTTAATTAAGCGATCAATCAACAATTAACAACACTCGACATCATTAATTGAGCACTAGACTCTAATACACTATGTAATTGATCAAAAAACTGATTTATAAAGATTTGGGTTTACAATTATACCTTTCTAGCACAATCAATGCACAATACTAGATGTAGAACGATGTAACGAGCAACTTTGATGCACAAAACTTTATCTAATTTTGAAGTTTGAGAGTGGTATGGTGGTGGTGATGGCCGACGGCCTCAAGGGGAGGGAGGAGAGCAAATTGTCGATCAAAAAGAATGGGGGAATGAGGGTTCCTAGTCTCTTGCTAAATATTTGTAGTTAGGGCCCTAAACAAGACCCATCTAATGACCCATTAACCAAATTAAGTCCATTAAGGTGCATGGGGTGGGGTCGGAAAAATGAACCTCTAAGGGGTGTCCTAGGCTCGTTTTGTTAATTTACTTGTACGCGCATGGTCCGTTTCGTTGCCATTAATCGTACTGGGTCTATGGAACATTAACTAGTAGTTGAAACGCAATCATCGAGTTTAATTCTTCAAATAAATAATAAATTAAAAATAATTTTCTTAAAGTCAATAATTATCGAAAAAAAAATTTGTGTCATTTTTCTGAGTTTCGTAAACTGAAAAGCTTTCTAGACTATAAACTTAATCGTAACGTTTCTAGTTATTTCACTAACCGAAATAAGTTCGTAAATTAATATAACATATTAATTCAAACATTCCTCTAATAAGTATGTATTTAATTCTATTAAACACACAAATCTAAGTAATCTCCGTTAAATACATAACGGAGAATTAACGATAGCAAACGGTAAAATTCGGGTTGTTACATTACCCACCTGTTATGAAAAATTTCGTCCCGAAATTTTAGTGGTCATCCGCCGTAGTCGTCTCCTCGGGAAACAGCTGCGGATACTTAAGCCTCATCTGGTCTTCATGCTCCCATGTGAATTCTGGTCCTCTTCGGGCATTCCATCTAACCTTTACCAGTGGAATTCTACTTTGCTTTAGTTGCTTAATCTCGCGATCCATAATCTCAGCAGGCACTTCAATAAAATTAAGCTTAGGATCTAATTTCACTTCATCTAAAGGAATCACCAAACTTTCATCTGATAAGCATCTCTTTAAATTGGAAACATGAAAAGTATCGTGAATCTCGCTAAGTTAGTGCGGTAGTTTCAATCTATACGTTACCGGTCCAATTCTTTCGGTAATCTCAAACGGTCCAATATACCTCGGACTTAACTTTAATCTTTTTCCAAAGCGCACTACACCCTTCCAGGGTGACACCTTAAGCATAACCTTATCTCCAACCTGAAATTCCAAATCTTTCATTTTAAGATCTGCATAGCTCTTTTTACGATCTCGTGCTATTTTCATTCTTTCTCGAATCTGCACGATTTTCTCAGTCGTTTCATGTACAATCTTAGGACCAGTTAACTGACTATCTCCTAACTCAGTCTAACATAAAGGTGATCTGCACTTTCTACCATACAATACTTCAAAAGGCGCTGCCTTTATACTTGCGTGATAACTATTGTTGTAGAAAAACTCTACTAACGGTAGATGTGTATCCCATCCAATTCTAAAATCAAACACACATGTTCTTAACATGTCTTCTAGTTTCTGAATTGTTCTCTCACTTTACCCATCATTCTGCGGATCATAGGCTGTACTCATGTCTAAACGAGTTCCCATGGCATCTTGCAAAGCTTGCCAAAATCTAGATTTAAATCTACTATCTCTGTCGAAAATAATGGATAGCGGTACTCCATGTCGTGAAACTACTTCCTTTATGTAAATCTGTGCCAACCTCTCCATCTTATCCGTTTCCTTAATCGGTAGAAAATGAGCAGACTTCGTAAGACGATCAACGATAACCCAAATCGTATCATAACCTCCTACTATTTTAGGCAACTTAGTGATAAAATCCATTGTAATATTCTCCCACTTCCATTGGGGAATTTCTGGTTGTGTCAGCAAACCTGACGGTTTCTGATGCTCTGCCTTAACTTTAGCACAAGTCAAGCACTTACCAACATAAGTAGCGATTTTGGCATTCATATTAGACCACCAATACAGTGCCTTAAGATCTTGGTACATCTTGTTGGATCCAGGGTGGATAGAATACCTCGTCTTGTGTGCCTCTTCAAGCACTAGTTCCCTTAATCCGCCAAACTTCGGTACCCATATCCTGTCGATAAAATACCGGGTTCCATCGTCTTGAGTAACAAACTTCTAATCAATTCCTCGAAGTGATTCGGTAGCAACATTCTCTTCTTTCAACGCCTCTGATAATGCTAAAAATGAACACATATTTCATAGCATTATTCCTCAAGAAAGACAAGATTTTAGTTGCAATTGTTCTATTTACAAGTGATATTCATTTAAATATTAAAAGGTGAAGACAAAAGGCAGATTCGAAGAATTGAAGACGCAAAGGTCCAAAAAGCTAAAAAGTACAAGATACAATCAAAAAGGTTCAAATTATTGATGAGAAACGTCTAAAAATGACAAGAGTACAAGACGCAAAACGCAAAGTACACGATATAAAATAGTACGAAAGGACGTTCGAAAATCCGGAACCGGGACCAGAGTCAACTCTCAACGCTCGACGCAACGGACTAAAAATTACAAGTTAACTATGTATATAAATATAAGATAATATATAATTAATTATATAAATTATATATATATATATTATATTTATATAATAAAACGTCGGAAAACAAAGATCCAAAAGGTGTGAGCTGGATCCGATATCTCCGCGACTCGTGGAGTTCTAAGAGCAAATGGGCCGCGACTCGCGGAGCCCCAAATTCTAAAAATGCCTATAAAAGCTCGCGCATTCTGAACGTTTTATATATCTTTTTCTTCTCCTCATTCATACGTAATATATATATATATATATATATTATAATTTTAATTTTAATTTTAATTTTAATTCTAATAATAAGGGTATGTTAGCGAATGTTGTAAGGGTGTAAGTCGAAATTCTGTCCGTGTAACGCTACGCTATTTTTAATCATTGTAAGTTATGTTCAACCTTTTTAATTTAATGTCTCATATCTAATTTATTATTATGCTTATTTAATGACGAAGTAATCATGATATTGGGCTAATTATTAAAATTGGGTAATTGGGCTTTGTACCATAATTGGGGTTTGGACAAAAGAACGACACTTGTAGAAATTAGACTATGGGCTATTAATGGGCTTTATATTTGTTTAACTAAATGATAGTTTATTAATTTTAATATAAAGATTTACAATTGGACGTCCCTATAAATAACCATATACACTCGATCGGACACGATGGGAGGGGTATTTATATGTACGAATAATCGTTCATTTAACCGGACACGAAAATGGATTAATAGCCACTAGAATTATTAAAACAGGGGTGAAATTATGTACAAGGACACTTGGCATAATTGATAACAAAGTATTAAAACCTTGTTACAGTTTAAGTCCCCAATTAGTTGGAATATTTGACTTCAGGTATAAGGATAATTTGACGAGGATACTCGCACTTTATATTTATGACTGATGGACTGTTATGGATAAAAACCCAGACGGACATATTGAATAATCCAGGACAAAGGACAATTAACCCATGGGTATAAAACTAAAATCAACACGTCAAACATCATGATTACGAAAGTTTAAATAAGCATAATTATTTTATTTCATATTTAATTTCCTTTATTTTATATTTAATTGCACTTCTAATTATCGTACTTTTATTTATTGTTATTGTATTTAATTGCACTTTTAATTATCGTACTTTTTAATTATTGCAATTTTATTTTATCGCACTTTTATTTATCGCAATTTCATTATCGTTATTTACTTTACGCTTTAAATTAAGTTATATTTATTTTTAATATTTTACATTAGGTTTTAACTGCGACTAAAGTTTTTAAAATCGACAAACCGGTCATTAAATGGTAAAACCCCCCATTTATATTAATAATATTACTTATATATATATTTGTAATTTTATAAATTAAAACTAATATAGCGTTAAGCTTTGTTTAAAAGATTCCCTGTGGACGAACCGGACTTACTAAAAACTACACTACTGTACGATTAGGTACACTGTCTATAAGTGTTGTAGCAAGGTTTATGTATATCCATTCTATAAATAAATAAATATCTTGTGTAAAATTGTATCGTATTTAATAGTTTTTCCTAGTAAAATATAAGCTATTTCATATACACCTCGCATAACATCAAGTATTTTTGGCGCCGCTGGGAACGCCGAAGCGAAACGCCACACACATAAAAAAAAGAGAATTTTTATTAAGTTTTATTTAGTTTTTGTAAAAATACATTTTAAATATTAAAAAAAATATAAAAATTTTAAAAACCGAAAAATATATATATATATATATATATATATATATATAAATCTATTTTTAAGATTTTTATTTATAAATTATAACATATTAATTCAAACATTCCTCTAATAAGTATGTATTTAATTCTATTAAACACACAAATCTAAGTAATCTCCGTTAAATACTTAACGGACAATTAACGATAGCAAACAGAAAAAGTCGGGTTGTTACATGTACGGATAAAGCACACGAAGCCGGCGGCTTTGTTCCAGTCAAGCCGACGGCTTGGACTAGTGAAGCCGGCAGCTTCATCTAATTCGCAGATGAAGTTCAGTTTTCGTCCACATAACCACTATATACGTTTAGTTCATAGCAGAAGACGAACAGAAACAATTAAAGTAAATAAAATAGACTAAACAATAAAGTAAAAATAGAATCATACCTTAAAAAGGTAGATGAAAAGAACTTGAATAATTAACTTGAATGATTCTTGATTACAATGAAAAGTAAATCTAATCTAAGGGTTTTAGAGAAAACCCTAAAAGAAAAATGAACTAAACTGATTTGTATTGAGTTGTACTGAATTGCACATCTAAAACTGAGACTGGAGCCCGCTACTTATAATATTCAGAAACGGTGGCCAAGCCGGCGGCTTCAGTGGGAAGTCGGCGGCTTGCCTTGGGTCGGTGACTCCTTTTGCAAGTTTAACTTGATCAGTAAACAAAAAATGAGTAACCGTCATAATTAAGCCGGTGGCTTTGTAGCAGGCCGGCGACTTCAGTGATCCAGAAAATCTTTCTAATCTTGTTTCCATTTTTTACTTGAACTTGGTTGTTAAGTCGAGAAATCGTGTGACTTAGGTCGGCGGCTTTAGTTTGAAGCCGGCAGCTTCATTTGCCTTTTACTTGGTCAACAAGTTCATCCAATTCTACAGCAATTCTAGAACATTCTGTCGTATTCAACCCCAAGCCAGCGGCTTCCTTACCTCTATACCGGCGGCTTCATAGCCTTTTCTGCAGTTTTCTCTGTTTTTGATCCTGTTTGATACATAACTTTGATAAAAATTATTAAAAATACCTTTTTCCCATTTTACCCATTTTAGTGTGTTTTAGGATTAAAATTTCTTTAAAATACCAAGATAACTCCTTAAAATGTTATCAAAAAACTATATAATTTAGGAGTTATCAAATTCCTCACACTTAAACCTTTACTTGTCCTCAAGTAAACCTTATAAATCATATCATTTTTAAATGGGTATACAGTTAAAGTAAAATTGCAAAGTCAAAAATATATCTTAATAAGAAGTTAGTTTTTATTATTCGTAAGAAGTAGTCTGAACCAGACCAAGGATTACAAGTAGTCCTAATGTTTATTAAGTCAAATTTATATAAGTTGATCATCATTGGACTCTTATGTTTTCTAACTAGAGCTTTTAAAAGTGCATGGTTCTCATTAGAACTCTTTTCGTTTGTTGGCCTTCATTGGGCTCTTTTAACTTTCATTTCTTTTGCTTTCATTCTTTTGCTTTTAGCTTTACACTTGGTAATTTTTCTAATTTAGCCCTTATTTGGACTCTTTTGCTGCCTCAGTGATCCAAGCTTATTATGCCATATGGTAGTGGCTATAAGTTTGCAATCGTTTCACAATTTTTGGCTTTTAAATTCTTATCTTAAACAGGTAATCCGATCTCAAAATTGATAGTAGTTCTATTATTACTTTTAAGATTAAGCTAGTAAAAAGACATAAGTTTGATTAAGAATTTATACTTTCTAAAACAAATTTAATTTGTAACCATTTTTCAACTTTTTCGGGAAAATTATAGTATCTTTTAATCTTTTTAAGTGAGTAATCACTTCCCACCCCACATTTAGATTATGCAATGTCCTCATTACATGTATAATAATTAATAATAAATAAATGAAAGACATAATTGATAATAAGGGAAATAGTGATGTTGTAGGATCATAGAATGATTGCGGAGCACTTTTGTGGACTTCTTTTTGAATTGAATATAAATAACTTGACAAGATATTAAATAATTCAAAGTATAACACAAACATAATATTTTATTAATAACTTTCATCACTTAAACAATTTAACATTTAGGAGCTATATTGCTCTTACATTCATAATTAAATAAGTAACCAAATAATAAAACACTTAGAAAAAACATAATCTTAATAAACATATATAGGGATAGGTAGTTTTGATTATAGAGTCGGTACGCGACTCATTCTTCCGACGGGGTTACTCCTTAGACTTATTTTTCCCACACTTATTCTTCTCATACTCATTTAACATCTTAATTTGTTGCAAGAAATTCAATGTGGTGTCAAGACCCCTACGAAATGACATTTCAAATGTGACATTGACTCATGAATTTACTTTCTCACTTCGGTGCTAAGCTTATATTGTTCTTTTATGAATTCGGTCACTATTTTATCAACGGTAAGCTCATCATCATCCTCTTTATCAATTTTAACCATTTTCACATTTGAGCGAGGAACTTTAGATCTTGGGACTAACGTAATGGATACAAATATGGCACCATAACGAATGATTAAAGTATTATCAGCATAGTTAATGGTGGCACGAGCAGTAGCTAGAAACGGAGGTCCTAGAATTAAAGGAGTTATCGAATCTTCTTTCATGTCCATAACCACAAAATCAATTCTATAGAAAGCATAACCGATGATAACTTCAACTTGTTTAACAACCCCCAACAGTTCATGTAAACGACTATCAGCAAAGCACACATTTTCTTTGATAGGTTCTAATGATGGCAATCCTAACCGATTGTAAATGGAGAATGGCATAATATTAATGTTAGAACCATTATCAGCTAATCCAATAACAGGCGAATCAAGCAAGGGATTTGGAATTCCCCTGGATCAGTGCGCATAACAACGGGAATTTCGGGTGATGCATATGGGTCTATCAGATTAATCGTTAATGAATAAAGAGGGCAGAAACCTTCTTTTCTTCTTTCTTCCAACTGTTTCATAGTATCAGCTAACCAATTATCTTAATTTTCACACTCTGACTTTTCAAATTATTCACTACTAACTTCATCACTTTCAATAACCTTTTTATCAACCTCTTATTCCTTCTCATCAAACAACTCATGCATAAAGATTACCTCATCACGATCAATACCTTGAAATTTAGCATCTTTCGATTTATCTTCTTCATTAGCAGTCAGCTTCTTTATTTCTTGATCATATTCTTCTTCTACCATTTCAAACTCCCATAAGTACCTCAAACCAGGTTCACAAATATAAACATTATTCACTTCTCTAATCACATTCACTTTTTCAAAGCGAACTTCTTTAGAAACTTCAGATTCAGCAGGAACTTTACCCTCGACAAGTTTAAACAACTTAACAACATTGCATTCTACGTTTTGAATGGACGCTTGATGATTATTTTGCACTTGAGAAAGTTGAGCATTTATGTTATCATTAGCTTCATTTTTATTCTTAATGAAAGATAGGATGCTTTCTTCAAGATTAGACTTCTTGTCTGTTTGAGCATTAGAAGATGAATTTGGAATGAAGGGTGCTCTAACAGGAAAGAAACCAGGCAGATTTTTATTATTAGCAGGATAAGGTGTATTATAATTATTACGGTAGTTTGTATTTCCTTGATATCGATTCACGTAGGAAACATTCTCAACTTACTCCATAGTAAGACTAGCAACACAATCTTTAGTAGCATGAGGACCTTGACATTTTTCACAACCTACCTTAATCATATGCATTTCTTTGGTAAGCTTTTCAATTTGCCTTCCTAAATTACCCAACTGCACATTCATAGCCTTAACCATATCTTTAGAATCATAACTAACAGATTTTACCGAACGAGAAATGACTAAGTCTTGATGCCATTCGTAGGAATGAGCAGCCAACTTATTGATCAATGTTTCATCTTCTTTGACAGTTTTACTCATGAGGTTTCCTCCAGCAGATGTATCAATCTCTCTTCTTGTCGCAATATCACAACCTTTATAGAAAGTAGTTACCTTTTTAAACTTATTCAAACCATGTTGTGGACAACCTCTAAGCATTTGACCAAATCGTACCCAAGCAGAATAAAGAGACTCATTAGTTTTCTAACGAAAATTAGCAATTTCAGTTTGAAGGGTGACAGTTTTTGATGCGGGAAAGAATCGAGTTAGAAATTTTTCAACCATAGTGTCCCAACTAGTAATATCTCCTTTAGACAACGAGTTTAACCACTCTTTAGCTTCATCTTTTAGTGACCATGGAAAGAGACGAAGATAGATGACATTACTTTTCACATTATTAATGTTAAACAGATTACAAATGTCTTTAAAGTTCCGAATGTGAGCATTAGCATCTTCCTTTTCAGTTCCCCTAAATTGGTTATCCTTAAGCAAATGAAATATAGGACCTCTAATATCAAAATTTTATTTTATAACAGGCTGAGTAATAGCGTAACATAATCCTTCTCGACCCACTTTCATTAACGCTTCCATTGATTCGGTAGTCATTTCAATTTCTGAACCAAAAAGAGATCCCAAATTAGAATCAGGACTAGACAGTGGACTAGATAATGAATCATCATTAGAAGTAGTTCTGTTAGTGCATTTTATGTAAGTCCCTAGACATCTACCACACGTTTGTGATTAGTACTTCAGTTTGTGGGTTACCATGATCGCTCGTTCTTATCCTATCTGTGTTTATATACATATATAGGTACTACAGGAACACGATATGGAAGTTTGACTATCTTAGACTCAGTCAGACGTACGAGTGAAGCCTCACTCGTACGGCTGACAAGCTCATACGCACGAGTGTGCTAAGCTGAGTCACAAACCTAATTTGTGTACACATACACGAGTGAGTGATCACCCGTACGATTGAGTCTGTCCACTCGTACGAGTGAGACATGACTCGTGCGGTTGACTCATCAGCAGTGGTATATATTGTGTTTATGTTCTTCATTTTAGGTTAAGCCTCTCATTACACACAATCACTCAGATCTGGTAACCTGTCCGATTCTCTCTCTACCCTAATCCTTTCAAAAGGTGAATAATAGCTCTAGGTGTTAATCTAATCACACAATCATTATTGTGGTTTGACTAAATTAATCCCAAAATGTTTTTTTATATTCACTAGAGGGTTTGATTCACTAATTCCGCCTTTGTGTGAGTTGAATCTGTTGATTTCAAAGTTCCTAGTCATGTTTCATCATTGGTATCAGAGCGTTGGTTGAGATTTCAACATCATCCTAGTTATTTTTGGTGATTAAAGAGTTTATTATTTTGGGTTTTTGTGTTTAGAGTGATTTAGATCAAAAAGTAATCATCTTTACGTGTGTAATTGTAATTAGAGAGTGTGTTTATGTTAGTTTAGTGATAATCCAGCTTGTGGACGAAGAAATTGTTTTTTAACATCATTTTCTAGGTTTTTTTAGTGATTTAGGGTAAACAGCTGTTCACACGAGTGGGTCAAGTGAAAAATCCTCACTCGCGCGTCTGAGCCTCACTCGTGAACTCATCCGCACGATTTAGCATAACCTTAGTTAGGTTAATTGACTACAGTCTGATCACACGAGTGATCATACAGTTGACTGTTGACACGTATGAATGATCATACGATTGATGCTTACTCGCACGTTTGAGTTCTGTGTTTAGTTCTTTTGGTTGTTAAGGTCATACGTATGACTAAGTTTGTGACATGTACGACTGAGATAGTGACACGTACGTTTGAGGTAGTGACTAGTACGTCTGAGATAACTGAACTGCACGGTTTACCTATTTAGTAAGATCGTCAAGATGTTTAATTCGAACGACTATGCGTTAGCTGCACCGTTAGTTCAGAGTATCACGATTATGACTCAACAATTACTCCTTACCGTGAGTGAATCCGGGAGTGGTACAAAATGTCCAAGATTGTTGAATATGGATAACTACTCTACATAGAAATAAAGATTTAATATTTGGTCTGATGGTCAGGACACGAAGCTTTGGAAGTACATTGAAACCGAATTTCAATGGCCACGTTCACCAGTTACGAATGAGTTGTATACTTTACATAATATGTCTTCTGAAGAACGTGAAGAGTATAACTTAGAGAAGAAGATGTACTATAACTTGACAAGTGCTCTTGATGGTCTGATTTTCCATCAATTTTTGTGTCATTATAATTCATTCAAGATATGGGAAGCACTTCGTACTTTCAATGAAGGAAATACAGCTTACAGAGCTAGAAAAGGTTTAGAGTTGAAAGCTGAGTTTGATAATTTTCACTGGCAAGTTGGAGAATCTATTACAGATTTGGTTGAAAGATATCGTCATTTGCTAGATGAAATACACAAGCATGATGTAACCATTGACGAGAAAGATAAAGTGACATGTCGAGCTGGAGCATTACCGTTAGAATGGAATGGTTTCGTATTAACTATGAAGACCAGTGGAGAACTTGCTACTGCTACAGTGAACTCGTTTATTGCAAGACTTCAGGAAAAAGAATTAGAACTGTTAAACAAAGTTAAGAGATCTAAACAAGTTCAAGACACCAAAATGTACTATCCAAATGGTTATACACCTGCTAAATCAGCTCATGCATCGTTTCAAACTGCTTTAGCTACGAATAATCAAAATATGTATGGTTTGAATGTCAGCAGTGCAAGTACTCAACAACCTTCGTATCCACCACAAGTTTCACCATGTTCACTCAACACTCAATCACAGCTTACTTCTAATACTATAGAGTCATCTACACCGACTGCATCAGATGTTCTAACTGAACTCAAGATTGAAAACATGAGGAAAGCTGGAAAAGAAAAGATTAGTGAAGATACAGGTTTACTATCTAGTCTTGTTAATTCTTATGATAGTTATCTTGATGGTCGTGTGGGTAACATTTAACTAACAACTGAAAATTATCATCAACTTGATAAGAATGAAGCAGAAAAGATGGATATCATGTGGGGTATGGCAAATCTTATGAGAAGAGCTAAAGATTACGAAGAGCGAACTGGAAAACCAATTAGTCTGACCAAAGATACAAAATTGGGATTTGATATGAATACTGTTACTTGTTACAACTGTTGAGAATTAGGTCATTTTTCAAGACAGTGTACAAAACAAAAGAAGCAGGGTAATTGAAATCCTTTCAAGAATCAGAACTATAATTTCAGTGTCAAACAAAGCGTGAGATTTACATTACTGATAAAGTAAATGAAGTAGAAACAGCTGAGAGTCCTAACAAAGCTTTGGTTGTCATTCATGGAGACGATGATGATTGGTCTATCAAATTGAATGTAGATGATCAAAAACCTAAAGCTAACATGGCAAAGATCACTGAAGTAGAAGAAGACTGTGTCACTGATCAAAGTTTGATTGAGAATCTGACTGCACGTGCTGAAAGAGCTGAAGAATTGTCTCGAACTATTCGGAAGAAGACAATTCAGACACAAGTTAAAGATAAATTCAAGAAGGCACGTGATTCAGTTCCTCGCACACATGAATCTGGAAGTAATTCACCAACATCGTCAGAGGACTACTACTTCAAAAGTTGGAAAAATAGATATGGTGATACCTCAGTATTTGAAGAGAGTCTAGAAGTTGAACAAAGTGAAGAATCACTGGTTGATGCTGACAAGGAACTAGACGAATGGGGTAGAATGATTGTCGTAGAGTTGGAAATGTTAGTTGATCATACGGGAGTAGATCAAACTGATTTTGAAGCATTGAACAAGCAAGTAGTAGACTTATTAAAGATGTGCTTATCAGGAGTGATCTTGAAAAAGTTTTTGGTTTGACAAGAGCTAAAGATATTTGGGATAGACTTGAATAGATTCATTTGGGTAAAGATACTGATACATCAGAGTTTCTTACAGACTTGTCTGAATCAGAGATGAGTTCGATGATGGGAAGAAGGTAAACTACTTTGCATTTATGGCTGAGACTTCCTCATCAAATAGCGCTCAACAGGTATCTTCTGATCCATCTTGTGATATACCCATTGAATTTGTTAAATGTACTGAATTTAAAACAACGATAGACAATTTAACCAAGTCTTATGAGGAAATGCGAGATAAATATCAAGCAAACCTTGTAACCACTAAAGTTGAAAATGAGTTAAAAGAGCAGATCAAAGTTTATAAAAAACAAATTCACGATCTTAAATGTTATAACTTTGACATAAATCAAGCTTTAATTAAATGTGTTGACACGATTAATGAACTGAAGAAAGAAAATGAATGTGTTAAAGCTGATTTAGAAGCGATCTCAATTAAAATGAAATGTTGGGCAAGTGGGTCACAATGGAATGAATTAATGGTGGAATTAAATGACACCAAGGGCAAGGGTATTGGATACAAGACCGCATCTCCACCTTTTCAGAAAAAATTTGTTAACGCTAACATAGTTGATGGTCGACCAGAAGACTGTATTCCACCTAGTTATGAGGATTATGTTGAAAAGAATAAGAAGTGTAGCTCAACTGAGAATGCAACTTCTGATGATTCCACTGAAGGTTCTTTAGATCATGAAGAAGATAAGAAAACTAGTCTTAGAGATAAATCTAAGAAAAAAAGGGTGATAACACCTGATGACCAATTCGAATTTTGAAAAATCCAAAGTTTGCTAATAGAGTTGTTCCACCTGTTACACCTAAACCTGTTCCTAGAGAAAGAAAAAATGATTCTCCTGTGTTTGTAAGAGCACAAGACCCCTCTTCTTCAAACTCTAATAATCATTATCAATTTAGAGGACATAGAGAATTTCGTCAATGTTTTAGTTGTGGTGTGTTTGGACACATTGCTGCAAATTGTCCTAGAAGGTATAGATCACCCAGACAGAAGATTGACCTCACATATGATGATCACAGATCATCTTATGCTCATAGAACAGGTTCACCTATACATGATGAAGTTCGTACTAGAAGATATACAACAAATTTTGTCCATTGAGATTATAAAAGAAAGAACTTCAATAGGTCAATTTCACCTGTGAAGAGTAAAGTTCCTAAACAGGATACAGAGGCAAGAGTTGCTGAGTTAAGTGATCATGGTAAAGTCTTTGAACCAAAGCCACGATCACCTTCGCAAAAAGCTAGTCGTAGAAAATACTTTTCGCGAAACAGACCTCAAATGAATCGCTCAGAAGATGAGCAGAATGTGAGAAACCAGAAGAGAAATTTTGCTACTTCTAAACTGTCTAAGTTTATGGTTTCTAATGATGAGATTCCACCTGACTCAAATGGGAAATGGATGGAATTTCAAGCTATGGGTGTTAATGGACAACCTACTGTCGTCTGGGCGTGGGTTCCCATTATAATTAATTCTTTTAATGTGATATGCAGGGAACCAGGGTACCTGCAAATAACACCTGGATAGTGGATAGCAGCGCTTCAAGACATATGACAGGACAGCTATCTCTACTTTCGGATGTATACCCAATTAAGGGAGGTTATGTTGCATTTGCTGGAGATAAAGGAGGTCACATTTCAGCTCAAGCGTTGTTGAAGAATGAGAAAGTTAGTTTCGACAAAGTGAACTATTGTCAAGAGCTTGCAAATAATTTGTTGTCGGTTTGACAAATCTGTGAAAAATCTTTCAAAGTAGCATTTGATGACGCATTCAGCTACATTCTAAAGCCAGAGTTTGTGATTCCTCCAGAAATGGTTTTGATGAAGGCTCCTAGACAAGCTAATTTATACATGTTGGATATGAACGTTGCTACTTCAACTGCTGAACATCATCAGGCTTTTGTTTCTAAAGCGACTAAACAAGATTCTATTACATGGCACAAATGCATGGGTCATTTAAGTTTTCGGAAAATGAATCACCTTGTTCACAATAATCTTGTAGAATGTGTTGATCTTCGATCATTTCATATTCCAGGAACATGTGTTCCGTGTAAGAAGGGTAAGCAGAGCAAGAAAGCTCATAAGCTGGTGAGGTACAATCCAATCTCTGCTCCACTTGAATTGTTACATATAGATCTTTTCGGTCCAATTCATTTTGAAAGCATTGATGGAAGTAAGTACTATCTGGTGTTAACTCATGATTATTCAAGATTTTCTTGGGTAATGTTTTTGAAAGAGAAGTCCGATACTTTTGAGAATTTGAAAGTGATAATAAATCGATTAGAGACAGGTTTTAATCTCAAGGTAAGAAAGATTCATTGCGACAATGGAACAAAATTCAAAAATCAGTATCTTGCAGGTTTCTGTATAGGAAAAGGTATCAATATGCAGTTCAGTTCTGCATACGCTCCTCAGATGAATGGTTTTGTTGAAAGAAAGAATAGGGTATTGATCGAGACAGCTAGAACAATGCTGGCAGATTCATCATTACCTGTTCATTTTTAGGATGAAGCTATTGCAAATGCTTGTTACACTATGAATCGAGTTCTGACTGTTAAGCGACTAGGTAAAACTTCCTATGAGTTATTGCATGGGAGAAAACCATCTTTGAAGCATCTAGAACCATTTGGTGCACCGTGTACCATCTTGAAAAGAAAACCAAGAAGTAAGTTTGATTCTAAAGTGGTTACTGGAGTATTTCTTGGGTAATGTTCTCCTAACAAGTGAGTTTTCAACAATGAAACGAGATGTGTTAAAGAATGGTATGAAGTTGATGTCCAAAGGAATCGAAGAGTGCTCCTAATAGTCATCCTTGGATTTATAACTATGATGAGCTGATTGACTCATTCAATCTTGCTCCAGATCAGACGGAGAATGAAGTAGAGTTACAAATGTTGTTTGACTTACAGAATGAATGTGAAGTGTCTGCACCTACTCCAACTCCAACTCCATTACCGACAGTCAATGAGACAGCTCAAGATTCAGATCAAGATGTTGATCCAGTGTACGATACCTGTGGATCTGATATCTCAAGCGAAAGTTTTGATAATCCTGAAGATATTAGAGATACCACGAATCTACATCACGAGATACATGTTCCTGTACAACCAGTTTCCAGAACTACAGCTGCTCATCCTAGAGAGAGTATTATTGGAGATCCAAATGCATATGTTAGAACAAGAAGACAAGTTCAGTTTGATGGTCAAGTTGATACTCATATGATAGCTGATGCTGCTTACTACGAGTACTCATGTCATATTTCTAGAATAGAGCCAAAGATAACAAAAGAAGCTTTGAAGCATGTCGATTGGGTAATGGCCATGCAAGAAGAGATTCAACAATTCAATCGTTTAGATATTTGGAAGTTGGTTACTAAACCACATGGAGCTAAAGTAATTGATCTTAAGTGGGTTTGGAAGTGAAAATTTGACGAAAATGGCAATGTTATGTGTAATAAAGAAAGATTAGTTGCTAAAGACTATCAGCAAGATCCTGAATTCGATTATGATGAAGTTTTTTCTTCTGTTGCCATACTGGAAGCTATTCTCATTTTCTTGACTTTCGCCTCATTTATGAAGTTCAAAGTGTATCAAATGGATGTCAAGAGTGCATTTCTTTATGGAAAGCTTAATGAAAGAGTATATGTCAGTCAACCATCGGGTTTTGAAGATCATCTTCATCCTAAAAAAGTTTACCGTTTAAGGAGAGCCCTTTATGGATTACCTCAAGCCCCGAGAGCTTGGTATGGACGTTTGTCAAGTTATCTGATCGAAAAAGGTTATCAAATGGGCACGGTAGATTGTACTCTGTTCACAAAAGTTAAAGATGACGATATTATCTTAGTCCAGATTTATGTTGACGACATTATTTTCAGTGCTACTAAGCAGGAACTCGTTGAAAAGTTTGACAGGTTATGAAGGACGAATTCGAAATGAGCAAATTGGGTCTCTTACACTATTTCCTTGGTTTGCAAGTGGAACAGACTGATGATGGAATTTTTCTTCACCTAGCCAAATATGTGAATGATATACTCGAATGTTTCGGTGTGACTCAAGAATGTCCTGTGTCCACCCCGTTAGCTATGAATCACGGTATTTTGTTAGACTGTGAAGGGAAGCCTGTTGATCCTATATACTATCGACCAATCATCGGATCGCTCATGTATCTCACTGCATGTAGGCCGGATATTATGTTCGCAACATGTCTGTGTGCTCGCTATCAAGTTAATCCGAATACAGGTCATCTTACAGCTGCCAAAAGAATTCTACGTTATCTGTTATATTCTCCAAATCTTGGCATCTGGTATTCGAACAAAGACAAGTTTGATCTTGTAGCATACAGTGATTCAGACTATGCAGGTTGCAAAATCAACAACTAGTCTACATCAGGAGGATGTTAGTTTCTAGGTGAAAGGCTGGTGACCTGGCAATGCAAGAAACAAACTGCAGTTGCTCTTTCCACATGTGAAGTTGAATATATTACTGCTGCTAGTTGCTGTTCGCAAGTTGTCTGGATACAACAACAACTTCGTGATTACGAACTAAGAATCTCTTTCTCTCCTCTTTATATTGATAATACTGCTACTATTGCAATTACTAAGAATCATGTTCAACATTCTAAGACTAAGCACATAGGTGTTAAGTATCACTTTCTTGGAAATTTCCACGAGAAAAAGATAATTGAGGGTAAGAGAATAGGTAAGGACCAGAGGGCTGACCTATTCACTAAGGCTTTTGATAAACCTAGGTTCTTGCTACTATTAGAGATGAATGGCATTGTTGATCGAGATAAAGTAATTTCAGATGTCGTTTGTGAGGTTTAATCAAGCTTTTAGACTTTGCATGTAGGTTGCATGACATATAGATACTTAGTTTGTGTTACCTTTACTGCATATTTTTGCTTGTCTGCATATCTTTGCATGATTTCTTTCATGTTTGCATGCTAGTCTGTAGATATTTTCTGTTTGGTTAAAATGCTAAAAGACAAAAAGATTTTATGTTTTAGTATTTTAGGGGGAGTATGTGTTTCAACAGAAAATACCTAAAAAGTGTAAAATGCCTCATCAGAAAATCCTAAAAATTTGAAAATTCTGAAAATGAGCTTGTTTTGATTATTATGTTGGAGATGAAGAATTTACTGTACTGAGAATTGATATAACTGATTAGTAAGGACTGATTTGATCGTTTATGCTTATCTGTTGTGTGATGTACTGATAGATGTGAATTACGAATTCTTGGCATTAGACAATCATAATAAGAATAACGATCATCTAAGATTCAGAAGTCATGGACGATCTGTAGCGTTTGAAGGTAATCACCTAATTATCTCCGAATCTGTATGAAATGATAGTTGTTGAGGAACTCAACAGCCGGTTGAGGATATTTCCAATCATAATTGATAATTGTTAGAGAAAGTTGGTGTTGGATGTCCCCAAGCAATATTCAAATGTTGCTCTACCAATTCAGCCTCACAGCTATGATTGGGACATTCAATAGATCATTCAAAGGTTGAGGATTATCTGTTTGGCTGGTGCATACCATGTTGTCACGGGCCTAAGACTTAATAATCGAAACTAAACCATGAAAATACAGAGAAAATTAGTTCATGTTGAAGTAGGTATTCCTTCTCGCTTAAAGTTGAAAAGTATGATTCTTTATTGCAGACCGTTCAAGCATTTAAGGGAGAACACCTTCGAATGATCTAAGCACACAACAAAGAAACATGAGTTCATGCACAAAGATGGAAAATCCATTCATGATGGCGTTCAAAATCAATATATCAAAAGACAGTGATATGCTGAAAGAGTTAAATATCAAAAGAAAGTCAATGTCAATAATAATTGGCGTATCAAGATGGCAAAGTCCTGAAAGTATGAAGAATGCTGATTCATGATGTGCTAATAAAGAACTCAGATCATTCTTAGTGTGATGCCCTCGCGTAGCTTCAATTACTTAATCACGACGTTCACACAGAACTATCAAGATTCTTGTCATCTGTGATTTAGAGTTATACCTATTAAGACTGTAAGTTGGAAAGATACTTACCTAGATATACTCTAAATAACATATAAATGAAAGTTTATCTTTCGATTTCGTTTTCCATGTCAACTTAAACATAAAGAAGTTAAGGGCCCTGAGATTTATTTCGTGTGACGACTGGTCATCAGGCAAGTCTGCTTTAACTGTAGACCAATCCCCGCGGTAAGTAATGCGCCTATTCTGAGATCAGTCGAGCCAACTAGATTGAAGATTGTTAACACATTGGTAGAAGCCAAAGGCTGTCAGGGTTATTCAAAATTCCCTGAGAATCATCCTGTTCAATTTGAATGAAATACATGGATAGAGATAACGGAAAGTTACATGTAATAAAATGACAACCTAATAAAAACTCACAATCATAAGTGATGAAAGAATCAAAGATTAATGAACTCAGGGTGATCTCAAAATTCACTGCTCTATAATGTTCAAGTAATTAATGCCAACATGATTGTCGAAGTGTCCGGAAGGAATATTTTCATTTTTAATGAGGATTGATATCAGTAAATGCATGATAATAGACATAGACCAGACAATTAGGAATGAACAACAGAAGTTGATTCCATATGTCAGTTCTGATCCATTTTTTAAATTGTTAATCATCTTGCTCACAAAAAGAATGTGGATTTGTATGTTTTACTTATCTGTTTGCTCATGTTAAATAGCTTACAATGAAAACTGTAAAACAACAAAAAGATTTTGGTTCTGCATGTTATTGCATTTCATGATAGAATGTCTTTCTTTTGCATATTTTTAGTTGGATGACATTATTTCTCAGAAAATTCATAAAGATTTTATATTTCCTTTATTTTCTGATTATCCTCTGAAAGCACAATGACATCTGAAAGAACCTTGTTGAGATCAAGATATTTTTGGCCACCAAATCCATAAGATAGAAGTTTCTAGAGCTTGTGATTATTTAAAGGATTTTATGATTTAAGGTGTTAGTGACCTTAAGATGACATTACGCTATAGGATTTACCTCTTGTGAAATAGAGTGTTTGGAGGTATAACCTCATTTTGCTTAAGATGGTTGGATTGCCTAAGTGTTAATGTTCATTTCTTGATGAATTAATGATTTCTGACACAAATTGAAGGTGCTAGTTAGCTCTAAGATTGCCAAATGAGTCGAAATCCTAAGTTTGTGAAAATTTGAATTTGTCAAAGTGGCTCACTCGTACGACTGAAGTGTGAACCGTACGAGGTACCACACATTTATGGTTAACCGTACGGATGACCAAGTTCTAGACTTGTCCATAATGTTCTAGGTCAAACGCACGAGTGACAGTGAGGCGCGCGGTTGGAAGGTGAATCGTGTGCTTAACCGTACGGTTGAGCACGAGAGTATAAATAGGGGAGTGTTGAACACGGTTGTTCACATTTACACCCCACACTCAATTTACTCTCAAAATTCGATCACCACCATTTAGAATTTCCACCGTAGGACTTGTTAAGCATTCCTAGCCGATCACAGCGCCACTTCTTTGGTATGATTTCATCGAGTTTTACCTTATTAATTCTATGTTTTCGTGTATCGAAACCCTAGTGGTTTTAAGGTAAAAATTTTGTGTATTTTTAATGTGTTTTGGTTGTTATTTGCTATTGTTTCATGTTAAACGATATCTATACTTGTTATCGTGATGTAGATCAGGTCCTGAAACAGTCAAACATGCAATCCCGTGAATTTAAAAAGAGCATTTAATATGGTTCAATCAGACATGCACGAGTAACCCTCACTCGCAGGCGTAGGACATGACTCGCACGAGTCAGTGCATGGTTAAGGCTTAACCGTGTGAACACCTGAGCCCACTCGTATGATTTTACTTAGTGTTTATTTTGTTGCTCACTCGTATGACTGAGCTGACACGTGTGCTTAACCGCACGAGTCACCACACGGTTGACTGTCACTCGCTTATACATGTTGCCTCAACCGTGTACCTTGTTTGAAACCATGTTATTGGTCAAAAGTGTCAACAGTGACACGAGTGACCATGTTACTCGCACGTCTGACTTCTCAGCCGCACGTGTGACCACCTTACTCGCACGGTTGTCATGTTAATGAGATTTTGACACTTTGTTGTGAATGCTTTGATGATTTATGGCATATGGTTTCTGTTTTAACTTTTCTGTTGATGTTTCAGTTTGTTAAAAGATTCTCATCAATGACTGAACCACAACCAATTGTTCCGGCAGTTAATTAAGAAGCTCAGGGGGAGCAAGTTCAGAATCCTCCAGTTAATCCTGTGAACCCACCTATTCAACCCAAAATTATTTAAGAAATGGGTGAACAAAACAATCAAGTTGCTCTTTACGACACTTTTGTTGAGAAAGGAGAAGATTTCGTGGAGATTGTTGATTTTCTCAAAAGGTCAAGGATCCATACTGCAATCTCAACACAGTGCACAACCTACTACAGCCACCAAAGGGAATTCTGGAAGAATGTGGTTCTTGATGTGTCTGAAGATGAAGCTAAGTTGGTGAGTACCATTCAAGGAAACGAGGTTGTTGTTTCAAAGACAGTGATTAGAAGGATTTTATGCTTCAACGATGAAAACTGCTCTCACATGATGATTAATAGAGAAAGAATCCATGGATGTTTCAAGAGATGTGGATATTCTGGTTACCTAGCTGGTAATTATGAACTGATGAAGACTCTTTTGCCTCCATAAAATTGATGTCTAGCTCATGTGTTGATGCATTGTCCGAGTGTAAGAAAAGTTGGTTTTGAAAAACTTAATGAGAAAGTGCAAAGTATGTTTGTTGCACTTGTTCTGAAAGCTCCGTATGATTTCTCTGGATTTGTTTTCCATTACTTTAGATCAAATTACTTCAGCACTGCACAAAAGTATCTCATCTATGCCGTTTTCTTCAAATGATTATTAATGATGCTTCACCAAGTTTACCGCAACTTGAACATGATATCATTCCGCTACGTCCAATGAATGTTGTAACTTTTCAAAGAAGGAAGCAAACTTGAAATGAGGATCTAAAACCTAACTTCAATAGAGTGCTTGTTTGTCACCTTATCAAGGAGGACTATAGGTGTCCATCTGGAAATGCGTGGAGAAACAATGATTCGGATTCAAATTACGAGGTATCTGATGTAGAAGAGGAACAAGGAGATAATCAAAGAAACGTTGGTGAAACTCAAGGAGGAAACCAAGATGATAATGATGATGATGATGAAGCGACTGAGGAAGATACAAATTTGATTCGAAGGAAGAGAAAAGGGAAGCAACCCATGTTATATGAGCAACCCAAGAAGAAGGAGAGAAGAACCAAACACCACAATGATTCTCCTCAAAGATCATCACACGCTGGTTCAAAGCAACAAACTCAACACCAACCTTTCGGTTTCATGAAGGACGCTAGAGCTGCTGTTACATCACCTCAAGTTACAAAAATAACGACTCTTGAGAATCAAGCCATTAAAAAGAAGAAGGAAAGTGCTGTTAAGATTGAATTATTGGAGGAGGACAATAAGAAATTATGGAGACGTGGTAATCGTGAGAAGGAGAAGACAGAGAAGATGAAGAAACAGATTGTGGAAGCTAAGAATGAGAATGAAGCCAAGTTGAAGGCAATGAATGATAAAATCAAACAACTCACTTTCGGGAAAATGAAACTGATTACAGATGGAGGAGAAGAGTATTCCCCTGATTTAGGTGGTGACGATGAAAAAGATGATGAAGATGCTGGTACTAGAACCGGAGGACCCTCTTTTGAATATCCAAAAGGGGGACGATCCACCAAGTGATTTTCAAGTGGAACAGCTTGCTGCTCTGGCATATGACAGTGATTATGATACAGAGGATGCAGATGCAGTTGAAGCTGATGATAAGGCTCCACAAGAAGAACCAGTTGCTGAAGTCCCTCCCGAATCAATCCAAAATATTGATTTAAGTGATTTTGAGAATTTTTTTAAAGATGAAAAGAGTCAAGGTTCTGTTGGTGAAGAAAGTGTGAAAGAAGATGTGATTATTGAGTCCGAGGATGAACTTGAAACAGAATCTGAAAATGAAGAAGAAGAAGAAGAAGAAGTTGAGATTGCTATATCTTCGCTCGAGCCATACTCAAATCCGTCACTCAATACTTTAAGTGACTTCTTCAATTTGAGTAGTGAGGTGAAAACGAAGAATTTGATTGAATTAGAAAAGGCGAGGAAGGTATACAAGAAGCAAATTAAGGACGTTGATGTTTTGATGGAAAAGAATAAGAGAATCCGACATTAGAAACTGCTCGTTGAGAAAGAAAATAATGAAATTGAAAAGAAGAAGAAGCAAATCCGAGCCGAACAAGCTAAGGCCGAGGGATGGAATGAGATTAAGAGATGGTTTGAACGTGATAGGCTTAAGGTGAGTAGAAACGTTGAAGAAGACGAGATTCGTCAAAGTTGGTGGAAACAGAATGTTGTGAACCCTGACCAGATCAGTAAGCCAGAACTTGAGCTGAAGTTTGTTAGTTTCTATGAAAAAGGAAAGAGAACCAAGAAGTATGCCAAGGTAAAATTTTGATCTGGGGTTACTTCAAGGAGATCGATTGTTTTGCTATCAAGAGGGAAGGGGGAGTAGATTATATGGCTAGACCTAGTCACTTCAAAACTCTACCTTACTTCGAGATAATGCAACTTGCTAAGCTGAGGATATTGAACTCTTAAGATAGTGATCTGTCAAAGTGGTTTCAAAGAAAGCTAAGACTAAAATATAAGACAGGTAAATGGGATATCTTCAAGTCAACTGATGCCAGGTTCTCCATGCATCCAACAAAGAAAAATTCAAAGGGTGGACCCGTGCATGTTGTCAAGTTCGGCCCAGCAAAGTATATGAAATAATCTACCTTGATGCCCTTTGATGTGTGAGTGGAGGTGTATGAAATATACTATTATTTTTACTACTAAATACTACGAAATATGATACAAGTTTTAATTAATCTACGGATGGGATATACCTAAACCTTGCTACAACACTATAGGCAGTGTACCTAATCGTAGAGTAGTGTAGTTTTTAGTAAGTCCGGTTCATTCCACAGGGAGCAAGCTAAGTTTAACGCTATATTTTTAACAACTATATTTATATAAAATGTATATAATTATATATAGTAATAATAATATATAAAAGGGGGGTTTTTTACCAAACCGGTTTGTCGATTTTAAATAAAGCGTAAAGATAAATGATGATAATTAAAATGCGTAAAATAAATAACAATATTTAAAGTTGCGATAATTAAAATTGCATTAAGAAATAAAATGACAGAAAATAAAAGTACGATGAGATATAAAATAACACAATTATGCTTATTTAAACTTCCGTAATCATGATGTTTGACATTTTGATTTTAATTTATTACTCTGGGTTAATTGTCCTTTGTCTTGGATTATTTGATACCTATCTGGTTTTTGTCTATAATAGTCCATCGGTCATAATTATAAAATACTCGTCAAATTAACCTTATTCCCGAAGTCAAATATTCCAACTAATTAGGGATTCAGACTGTAACAAGGTTTTAATACTTTGTTAACAATTACACCAGGTTATCGACTGGGTGTAATCCAAGGTTTTATTACTTTGTTAACAATTACACCAATTACCCTTGTATGTAATCCACCTCTGTTTTAATGAGATATGAACATTAATTTACCCACTTGATCATTTTGAATAATCAATTACCTAACCCGAATAATTAATTAAATAATTGTTAAAGATGCCGTATAAATGTCACTAAATAGGACATTCATAATCATTTAATAATTATTAGATTAACTAATTTGAAGATAGGTTCGACAGATTCCAACGAGTTATCATTCGATTAGACAATACCCCCCATCTATTAATAGTCCATAGTCCAATATCCACAAGTGTCGGTCTTTTGTCCAAACCCAAATTATGTACAAAATCCAATAACCCCGTCTTTAATATTTAGTCTAACATCACGATTACTTCGGCTCAAATAAGCATAATAATAACTTAGTTACAAGACATTAATTTAAAAAGGAAGAACATAGCTTACAGTGATTATTTATCGCGTAGTGTTATACGGACAGAGTTTCGACTTAAAACCCGTAAAACATTTCTTACAATAACCAAAATTATTATTAATCTTAAATTAAACTTTAATATTATAAATATAAATTATAAATATAAATATATATCATATATAGATAGAGAGATTGAGTGAAAAAGGGATGCATTTCATCATCTGAATTCGTTGGCTTTTATAGGCAATTCTTGAGACTGACTGCTCCGCGATCGTGGAGGTTTTACCCTTTGCAGCTCCGCGATCGTGGAGGTTCGCCTTCCAACTCACCAACATTTTTAAAACATGGGCTGCTGTATTTTTATAATATATAATATAATATATATAATTTTATATAATTATATATATATTATATTATATTCTTGTGCATAGTTGACTTGTAATTTTAGCTTCGTTGAGTCGTACGTTGATAGTTGGTTCATGTCTCGGTTCTGGATTTTCGAACTCCTTTTCGTACGCTTAGATATCTTGTACTTTGCGTTCCGCGGCTTATAGTTTCTTATCAATAAACTGAACCACTTGGATTGTATCTTGTACAATTGAGCTTTTTGGTCATTTACTTCTTCAAATCTTCATTTGCGTCTTCAGTCTTCGCACTTATTTATTTAAACGATTATTACATAAAAATAAAACAATAGTAACTAAAAGCTTTACATATTGGAAGGATATTGATACTAAATATATGTTCATTTAGAGCACTATCAAATATTCCCACACTTGAGCGTTGCTTGTCCTCAAGCAATACAGAACTTGAAATTAAATCACACTTCACTTGAATCACTTTTTTATATTCTCACACTTTATACATCAGTGATTTTGATACGGCGGTATAAACAATGATAGTAACGATGTGGTTTACAGTCCCACATGACTATGAAAATTTAGATCCTTTAAGGAAATTGGATCTTTATGAAAACATTTGATCTTTTGAAAATTCATTCTAGCTTTTACCCTAGATAAGTTTTCTGGAATAACCCTTCACCGGTGTTTGCAAAATGTTTTTGTGGGTTTTGTGGGTTTCATATTTGAAAATTTTAGTTCAAAACTTGTAGTTTTGTGTCACCCACTTGCTAACCTTGTATTAGGAAAGCAACATGTCCAGTATACTTGTCCCGTATATTTACTTTCGGTAAAATACCTTCCAGTTGTAAAGGAAAGTGTTGAACAAGCAACTGTTAAGGCAATGTCTAATGACATGCAGATGATCATGGTCCACAACGTGTCGGAAGCAATTACTATCCTTTGTAGGAGCAATAGCAAAGATCACCCTATAATTTTTCGGTCTGGCACAAGGTCCTGTCTTCGACCATGCTATGCAACCACCGTTCTTATGGTTAACACCCGATTTGGTTCAGGTGACCTAATGAATTCTGATGAATTCTTAGGATTTTACGTTCAACGGTAATGAACGCATTGAAAATAGATTTTCAGAAAACAAATCGGTTTTAATTTGATCAAAATATTTTCTCGTTCAAGCTCGAGTTTAGATATCATCGAATTCCATGAGTTTGTAATTCTCAATCTTTAAAGTCAATCTCAATGATTGAGTAATATCAGGCTTAAATATTGATTTTTAATCTTTAAGGAGATTATCCTTTCTGGGGGTCTGATTCATTAGTCATATCAAGCTAATTTGCACGGTGCCCTCCCATTTTACGAGACAGATCCTCTCATGGTTAGGATAAGTTTGACCACTTGGCGACCCTGTTTGATGCTGAGGTCCATGGATTTCCAGCTGATTTTCGAGAAAACTTTTCAAGGTTTTTCGTAGACTCTACAACTGGTCTGGACGATAACTTCCTGACCTAAATCAAGAAGCGCGTGTCTTTTTCGAAAGACTTTACTTCCTTCATTTCTTTTTCCGGAAGACTTTACTTCCTTTTAAATCAAGTGACACATTTCTTTCAAATATATTATAAGGAATCGGGTAAAACTGAT
Source organism: Rutidosis leptorrhynchoides (assembly GCF_046630445.1). Taxonomy (NCBI): domain Eukaryota; kingdom Viridiplantae; phylum Streptophyta; class Magnoliopsida; order Asterales; family Asteraceae; genus Rutidosis; species Rutidosis leptorrhynchoides. The sequence continues at coordinate 243,720,115 of NC_092336.1, forward strand.
TAAAATCGTCCAAAACAAAAGTACTTTCAATAACCTTGTACAAAAATAAGTGATATATATTTTAAATAACTTGGTGATTCTTCCCACACTTAGCTTTTATTTATTCTTTTCTTTGCCTTTTTATTCTCCTTTATTCCATTTTAAATGAATTCTAACGTTTTGGGTTATTTCTCAATTTATGTCCTCTCCAAGTTTACAATAATTTCGGTGTTAATACCTAGTTTTATTGCTCATAAATATGTATAAACATGATTTTGAATTCATTTTTTTAAAATTTTTACTAGAAGTGGGTAGTCAGTATATAAGACTAGGGCTGTTCTTTATTATCAGAGAGCACTAGATTCTAATACAACTACTGATTTACTAGTAAAATTTAACGGTGGCTGTTTAAAACTCGAAAGAATTTAATCCCTTCCCACACTTAAGATCTTGCAATGCCCTCATTTGCAAGAAATCAGACTATAATTATAAATTCATGAGGGTGATTAGTGTAGAAAAGTGATTAAAAATACACAGTTTGTAATTACAAAGCTCGTCTAATGATAGATGGCGTGCCTCATCGTTCATTCCTTTTGTTGTAATTTCACATATGTTTTGCGTCTTATCGTCAAAATTAGTAGCTTTTGCTGAACTTAATGCCAGTCTTTGAAAGTGCGCTGTTTTACCCTGTTTTGTATATAACATAAAATACAAACATATATATATATATATATATATATATATATATATATATATATATATATATATATATATATATTATTTTTTTATAAAACCTTTATTTATTAAAATAATTTAAATGAATAATTTTTTTAAAATTTTGTTTCCTTTTACTTTAGGTAGAGGTAGTTTCGGTATGTTTATCTAGTCCATTCCTCGACAAAATTTAAAAATTGTCATTTTAAAGCGATTGTTTTAAAAACAAAGATTTTCGGGTTTTTTAATTATTTTTTGGCATACTTTAGATCAATAATATTAAAATAATGATAACAAAATTTTTCGCCCCCTCCTTGGGTAAAGTAATTTCGGTTCCATGACCTAGTCTTTAACATACGATGAATTTTAGAAATTTTTTTTAAGCTTAATGAAATAAAGTAAATTTTGTTTTTAAATTCACAAAAAATTTAATTTTAAAAAGCGTATTAATTTCATACAAAACCTACAAAACAAAAAATTCAGAATGGGGGGAGAAACTAGTTCTTTAGTGTCTGCTAGTGGAAAAGACCAATCGGATTCCATTCTCGGAAATACACGAGAACAGAACAACTAACTCTAGACAGTATTTTTTTCTTAGAACATTTGAATCTCCCCACACTTAGGTAGATGTGGTGTCGAAATTGTGATTAACTTCATTGTCAATTTCTTTTGGATCATAATCAACTTGCATATCTGTGACTTTTGCTTTAAGCCATTGGTCGGATTCCTGTGTAATATCCACAAATTCAACTAGTTTCGCCTTTTCTTTAGGCGATAGATTGGATACTAACCTGTTACATAACTTAAAGTTTCCCTTGGTTCTAGCATCGCGAATCCGTTTAATAAGTTTCTTCATTGAACTGTTAATAACGGGGTCATTTAATTTCGTATCAACAATGGGGTTCTTTGTTTTCAGGTCATCATTAGGTTTTACTTCATCTTCCCCACACTTAAGCATTTTATTATTGTTAAGCACTACCATTGGAGTTGGTAAAATAATATGGTTCTTACTAATCGTTTTTGTTGGTTCAACGGTTTTGGTTGGTGGAGATTTAGTCTTTCGACAAACAAAGGTGACCGATTTGTCACCATCACTAAGTGTCATTCTACCCTTTCTTACATCAAATAACGCCCCGGTGGACGCTAAGAATGGTCGACCTAGAATTAGAGGAATGTTTGAGTCCTCTTCTATGTCAATGACAATAAATTCGACTAAAAAGGTTAAATTACCTACTTGAATGGGTAGGTTGTCTGTGATGCCCCGTACAAAACCATCGTGTACGAATCATCAACAACATGATCATTACAAGGTCAAATACTATATGCTGTTTCAAAATAAGTTTGCATTTAGATTAAAAGGTGACGTCATAACCAACGTCAAATGTTTAACAACCAAAAGTATGCTTCTACGAATAACAAGCAATAATAGCACGTGACCCATAGGTCGTTACAAATACATCGTTTCAAAAGTAATATAGTTTGAATGCAAAATAAGCGTTTCATGCGGTGACATCTCTAATAAGCTCAGCGGGTGTCTACAAAGCATGACTAGTACAGCGGAAGCAAGCAAACCTTAAGCACCTGAGAAAAACATGCTTAAAAACATCAACACAAAGGTTGGTGAGCTATAGTTTAAGTATAACAGTAATGTAAGGTAGGCCACGAGATTTCAGTGCTTCAACAGCGTTTCAAGATAGTATGAAAAGTATATGTATAACCGTGGGCACTTGGTAACTAACTTAACGTAAATAACACCCCCTAAAAGTACATTTGGCGAGTGCGTATGTTTACGAAGTATTAAACACCCGTTAAATGCTAGCGCTACTAGCCCGAGTGGGGATGTCAAACCCTATGGATCCATATCTAAGATTCGCGTTCACCGGTTTAAAGACCAATGACTAAACGTTACCGAGCTAAGGGGAAAGTTTATGCCGTTGTATAACCCACACATATATAAAGTTTAAGTACTCGTGCCTAGTATGTAAAACATAAAATGCGCATGTATTCTCAGTTCCCAAATTAGTTAAAGTAAAAAGGGATGCTATAACTCACAGTGAAAAGTATTAAAAGTCGAAACGCGGGAAATAGTAAGCAAGTGGTTGGTCCGAAAGGTCCTCAACCTAAGTTAAAAGTTACTAAGTCAGTAAATCATTCCCAAAGGTTTAAAAGTATGTAAATTAGGTCTTAAGTACCATCATCATTCATCATCAAACAAAAAGTGTAAACTAAGTTTCAAGTCAAGACTAGGGTTTGAAATAAAGGCTGACTTTGCTCAGTTGCCACGACCTATATACAAACTGAAATGAGGTGATAGCAGTGGCCATGGCTCCATATATGAGTCCCCTAGGTACTGACCAATTTCCAGAACCAAACTCGTCTTCGTTTGACCGTGGTGATGGTTTAAGTGCGAGTAGGTCAGAAATTTCAGCACAACGTTATTAGTGAAGGATTAATGTGCAAGGTACAACATATAACTATATGGCCAAATTCATTTGAGCCTTCGGGGTCACACACATATACACCGAGACGTCAAATAAATATATATATGATGTATATATATTACTCAAGTAACAAAATAGTAAATCGAAATTAATTCATTTATTATTCATATGAATAGTAAATGAAACGAAATTAATTAATTTACTATTCACATGAAAGTGACATGATAGAAATTATTAATTATAAGTTTCATAAACTACCCCTGAAGTATTTGAGAAATACGACTTTATGATATTACGTAAATCAAATTCAATATCCTAAATTGGATTCTTTCAAAAAGTAAAATATTCACGGATTGATATAAGGTTCACGGGTGTTTCTAAAGTGTAATATATATTCCTTTCTTTTGCCTTCATAAGAAGATACGAGAGAATTAAAAAGAGAGTAAGTAAGAATATCATTTTGAGTTCATAATATTAATCAAAGGTTGATTAATTATTACTTGGGTTTGGACTAGCATCCATTGACGTTGTTTGAAGTGTAGTGTGGACTATCCTAAGAGACGGTCATATTTTTGATCGTAAGTTTCTCTCCGTCTCATCAATTTCTCCAAGAAAGGTATATCGTTAACTCCTCTTTTATTTTATATTCATGACAATTATTATGGTGTAACTGGATCACTGGGAAACATTAATTGTGTGCATGTTTCATTAAATAAGTGAAAATTTAATCTTGTATAAATTTTGTTCATAAAATAATTAAAGATTATTATTTTAACTATCCGCTGCGTTAATCTGATTTGGTAAAAGTACACACGATTTTCCAACAGTGGTATCCGAGCCGCTTTTACACAATCTTAATTGTCGCGTGATTTTCTTTAAATTTAGCTTTGTGGTGAATTGGTAAAAGTCGAAACCTTTTTGGTTTTTAAAGTCAACACGGTTGATTTAGACTTAACCTCATGACGCACAAATATGATTGAAAGAATATCACTATTTTAAATTGTAGATTTAATTGTTATGGCTTGAATATTTATTATAATTGTTGATTGTTATATTCCATGGTTGTACACATGCATTGTAATCATGGACAAGCCATATGTAGGTTTTAATAATGTAGTTATTAGAATTGTGATTGCACACATAGCCATATTGCCCCGACCTATGTATGTTTGTTGTGATTGTTGATTACGGCAATATTATGTCATGTTGATTATTTGTATTATTAGAAAGGCCATTTTGAAGCCAAAGTTGTATTATATTTATTTTTCTTTTTCATAGTATTGTATTTAAGTTTATTTCAATTTGTAAAAGTATTAGTTTAGTTGTAATTTCAAATTTAAATAAATGTAACAAGATGAAGATTGAAGATACAATACAACATGCTTTTGGCTTAGAAGATGGCGAACAGGTCAAATTGACAACGATGGCGTTTTGTTAAGTTTTCACTTAATTCTTGAATTAAGTGGGAGCTACGATATTACCCTTAGTTTGACCTCTTGATCCCATGTCGGCTCATGGGATCAAGCATAGGATTTTTGGGCTAGGCTATGTGTGTGTGATGCATGGTTGTGTTTTATTTTTGCATTTATATATAATTGTTGATTAGAATATATATGCTAAATGTTTTTGATGAAAACATCAAATAAAACCGGTAACGAGTTTCAAGATTAAAATTGATGATTTTAAAAAGTTAAACTCTAACGAGTTTAAAGTTAAATGTTTTTTTTTTTTTTTGAAACTCAAATAATATATATGGGCGACATCTTTTAAAATTGTTTTAAAACGATACACAATGTGTATTTGTAACTTTTATATATAAAATAAAATAACAAACTAGACGCATAAACACGATCGACATATATAAAATTGGTTAAAATGATTTTTAACAAATAGTGTAGCGAATCTTGTGTGCATGCATTATTCGTTAACACAAACTTTTTCAAAATACCCGTCAAATTTAAGTCATGCCATCCAATGAGCTTGCAAACACTCCTCGTTATTTTTTGATTACGGTGAGACCTAATCGAATTATAGCCATGAGGTGGATTTTCAGTTACGAGTGAGACTAGGCTGAATTTCCACTGTTTTCAAATTGGACGACTTAATCGTATTCACGGTGAGACCTGAGTTCGAGGCAAGGATGGGACAAACATGCTAGTAGATAATAGTGGTTTGTTGAACTACACATATTTCTGAGTCCCATAAAGATCTAAGAGTTGCACTTGTAATGCAATTGGTAACCGCTACCTACCAATAGACTCTATAACTACTAGCTGATCAACAGATGTAGTTATGGAACCTCTATGTGGATCTTAGGCTTTCGTAAATTAATTGTTTTTAAAATATATAAAACTTGGGTAGTTAATTTATTAAAGTTTTATATCGAAAATACTAAATTGAATCTTGTTCTTATGTAGATGTCAAACAATCAAAACGTAAACCAAAACAATCTCCGTTCTTTGTTGGAGAAGGAGAAACTCAATGGTTCAAACTTCCTAGACTGGCAGCGCAACTTGAGAATCGTTCTCAAATATGAAGGGAAGTTGAACAAAATTGAAGAACCCTTACCCGATGCTCCTCCTGAGACAGCTACTGCTGCTCAACAAACTGCTTATCGGAAGTTGTTCGATGAGCAAGAGAAGATAGCTTTAATCATGCTTGCTAGTATGACTCCTGACCTCCAAAAGGAAATGGAAGATCGTACAGCATATGATATGATGACTGAGCTGAAAAATATGTTTCAGAAACAAGCTAGTCAAGAGTTGTATGAAACTTATAAGCTTCTTCAAACATGCAAAATGGAGGAAGGTCAGTCAGTGAGCTCTCATGTCTTGAAAATGAAAAGCTACATTGACCGATTGGAAAAACTTGGAACTACCTTGCCGCCTAACTTGGCTGTGAACACGGTTTTGAATTCACTACCAAAATCATATGACCAATTTGTGATGAATTACAATATGCAAGGTTGGGAGAAATCTCTGGCAGAGGTGCATTCGATGCTTAAAACTGCTGAACAGAATATTCCATCTAAGGTTTCCAATCCAGGTATCCTAATGATTAGGGATGGTAAGGTGAAGAAGAATAAGCCGAAAACTTTGGGAAAAGGAAAAGGCAAGTCAATTGCTAAGAAGAAAATTCCACCACCCCCCAAGAAAGAAAACCCAGCTAAAGACGCCGACTGTTTCCACTGTGGAAAGGTTGGCCACTGGAGGAGGAACTGTCCTTCATACCTATCTGAGTTGAGAAAAGGCAAAGCTGGCCAGACCAGCAAGTCAGGTATATTTCATATACAGTTATATACTTTTTCTAGTGATTCCTGGATTTTTGATACTGGTTGTGGTACTCACATCTGTAACAATATGCAGGGAATGAGAAGAAGTAAGAGACTAAAGAAAGACACACTAGACTTAAGAGTGGGCAATGGTGCTCGAGCTGCTGTTGAAGCTATTGGAACCTATGAGCTTACTCTACCTAGTGGTCTTATTGTTTTGTTGGAGCAATGTCATTATGCTCCAAGTATTACGAGCAATGTAATTTCAGTTTCTCTTTTGAAAAATGTTGGTTTTGAACTTACATTTACGCACTTTGGTATTTCAGTTTCTAAGAATAATGTATTTTATTTTAATGCTATTCCACGTGATGGTATTTTTGAAATTGATATGCATGGTGTGATTTCAAATAATAATTCTGTATATACCTGTACTGCCAAACGATTCAAGCAAGACTTGAACAAGACCTATCTATGGCATTGTCGTCTTGGTCATATAAATAAACAACACATTTCAAAACTCCAATCGGATGGGCTTTTGGAATCAACTGACTCTGAGTCATTTGATGTATGCAAGTCATGTTTATGTGGAAAGATGACAAAGGCTCCTTTCTCCGGTTTAGGTGAGAGAGCTGAAGATCTTTTAGGACTAATACATACTGATGTGTGTGGCCCTTTTAGAACTATGTCTAGAAATGGTGAATCATACTTCGTTACATTTACTGATGATTATAGTAGATATGGTTATGTTTACTTGCTGAAACATAAACATGAAGTTTTTGATACATTCAAAATCTTCCAAAATGAGGTAGAGAATCAACTTGGAAAGACCATTAAAGCCCTTCACTCTGATCGGGGAGGGGAATATATGAGTCAAGAGTTTTTGGACCACCTGAAGAATCGTGGGATTGTCTCACAGTTCACTCCACCTTACACACCACAACACAATGGTGTGTCTGAACGGAGGAATCGAACTTTACTTGATATGGTTCGATCTATGATGAGTCTAACTACTCTACCAATGTCTTTTTGGGGTTATGCATTAGAGTCTGCTGCACGCATACTCAATATGGTTCCAACCAAGAAGGTAGAAAAGACACCATTTGAGTTATGGCATGGAAAGAGTCCTAAGCTGTCTTATTTGAAAGTCTGGGGTTGTGAAGCGTATGTGAAACGTGACACTTCAAACAAGTTAGAACCCAGAGGTATCAAATGTCACTTTGTGGGATACCCAAAAGAAACAATGGGTTACTACTTTTACTACCGAGCTGAAAACAAAGTGTTTACTGCTCGTTTTGCTGAATTCTTTGAAAGAGATCTTCTCTTACAAGAAGTCAGTGGGAGTAAAATAGATCTTGAAGAAATTCAAGAATCACAAAGTAACATACCTTCTGAAGGCACTAGCCAACCGCGCGTTGAAACTGAACACATTGTTGATGAGCCAGAACGTGTTGCACCTGTAATTCGTAGATCTAGTAGAACTCCTCATCGACCGGAGAAGTTGAATCTTCTGATTAATTCAGATGAACCTCATCTAGGGGATTATGATGAAGCCTCTAGCTACCGTGAGGCCATATCAGATCCAGAATCTGACAAATGGCAAGATGCTATGAATGCAGAGATGCAGTCCATGAAAGATAATCAAGTATGGGACTTGATTGATCTTCCACCCAACTGTAAACTAGTGGGGTGTAAATGGGTCTTTAAGAAGAAGACAGACATGGACGGTAATGTAAACACTTTTAAGGCTCGATTGGTGGCAAAAGGTTATACTCAAACTCAAGGAATTGATTATGAGGAAACTTATTCACCAGTTGCAAGCATTAAATCAATTAGGATACTTATTGCCATAGCTGCTTTTCATGGTTATGAAATATGGCAAATGGATGTCAAAACCGCTTTCCTAAATGGCGACCTAAGCGAGGACGTATATATGGTTCAGCCGGAAGGGTTTGTGAATCCTAAGTATCCTACTAAAGTATGCAAGCTTCTAAAATCCATTTATGGGTTAAAGCAAGCATCCAGGAGCTGGAATCTTAAGTTTGATCAGAAAATCAAAGAATATGGTTTTTCTCAAAACCAAGATGAGCCCTGTGTTTACATTAGAGCTAGTGGGAGAAAAGTTGTCTTCTTGATCTTGTATGTTGATGACATACTACTTATTGGAAATGACATTCCAACTTTGCAAGATGTCAAATCTTGGCTTGGAAAATGTTTTGCCATGAAAGATCTTGGAGAAGCTAAGTATATTCTTGGAATCAGGATCTATAGAAATAGATATAAAAGGCTTATTGGTTTGAGTCAAAGTACATACATTGACAAAATCTTACGAAGATTTAACATGCAAAACTCCAAGCGCGGAGCATTGCCCATGCAAAAAGGCATAACCTTGAGCAAGTCTCAAAGTCCTATCTCACCTGATGAGATAAGACGAATGAAATGTGTTCCGTATGCTTCGGCTATAGGATCCATTATGTATGCCATGTTATGTACTAGACCTGATGTCTCGTTAGCCTTAAGTTTGACGAGTCGTTATCAACAGAATCCAGGTGAAGAACATTGGATTGCTGTTAAGAGCATTCTTAAGTATCTGCGAAGGACTAAAGATATGTTTTTGGTTTACGGTGGTTTGGAAGAAGAGTTGAGTATTAGATGTTATACAGATGCTAGTTTCCAAACTGATCGAGATGATTCTCGATCCCAGTCAGGGTATGTCTTTGTCATGAATGGCGGGGCAGTTGATTGGAGAAGCTCAAAGCAGAGCACGGTTGCACAGTCTACACCAGAAGCAGAATACATTGCTGCATCAGAAGCTGCTCAAGAAGCTGTCTGGATTAGGAAGTTTATTGCTGAACTTGGAGTAGTTCCCAGCATTGAATCCCCTATGGAAATGTATTGTGATAATTCAAGTGCTATTATACTAGCGAAAGAATCACGTGTACGTAAAGGTAGCAGACACATTCTTCGAAAATTTGACTACATTCAAGAAGTCGTTGAGAGGAATGATATTAGTATTCTTAAGGTTCATACAGATGATAATGTGGCTGACCCGTTCACGAAGCCCATGACACACAACAAGCATGATGATCATGCTAGTAGTATTGGACTTCGTTATGCTGCTGATCTTTTTAATTTGTAATTTAATATTTGGATATTTTTGGAACATTAAGCAGTTTTATCTTAATGAATTGATATATAGTTGGTATGATCAGTTTCATTTATATCACTGTGTTCTATATTAGCATGTTTAATCCATGAATAATTGTTGATTATTCAAAATCTCCATAATCGATCATGTTATGGGAATAACATGAATTAAGATTAATGTGAAATTTTGGTTATATTCATTGATGATGAATAGTTACCTTGTTGAGACCAAAATTCATATGTATTCATTGATGATGAATACTGGAATGACCCAACCATGAGATGTCACTATATGGATCGTAGTCAGTAGTGAATCTTTTAGTGATTATGTCTTTGTGTCCTTAGACTTGAGATGAGTGTAGCATTGTACTTTGATATGGTTAAACGCTGTCCTGAATAAGGCTATTATAAGGCTATTATAAAGGCCATCATTGGGTATAATGTAAAGCTCGTGATAGACACGTGTATGCAATATAGGATTTGTTCCTCTAAAATGTTTGGAGTTAGATACTTTTTGAGCTCCTCGATGAATGAATAAGATATTTGTGTGGCCGCACCCAGATGTAATTAAGATGATACTTAATTAATTTGGTGATCTAATTCAGTTCTAAGATCGAGAAATAAAATCGTTAAACAAATGAGAATGACCGATGATCCATATCTCAAGTTTAACTAAAGTATCTGAAACAAAAGGACGAATGACATTTAACACTTACCATAAACAGTTTCGAGAAACTACCCTCACATGAATTTGGGGACAATGACGTGTTGCTAGACGCTTACCATTGTTTGTATAGTTACTTGGTGTTGTGCCATGCACAAGTGGGAGTCTGAAGGATTAATGTGCAAGGTACAACATATAACTATATGGCCAAATTCATTTGAGCCTTCGAGGTCACACACATATACACCGAGACGTCAAATAAATATATATATGATGTATATATATTACTCAAGTAACAAAATAGTAAATCGAAATTAATTCATTTATTATTCATATGAATAGTAAATGAAACGAAATTAATTAATTTACTATTCACATGAAAGTGACATGATAGAAATTATTAATTATAAGTTTCATAAACTACCCCTGAAGTATTTGAGAAATACGACTTTATGATATTACGTAAATCAAATTCAATATCCTAAATTGGATTCTTTCAAAAAGTAAAATATTCACGGATTGATATAAGGTTCACGGGTGTTTCTAAAGTGTAATATATATTCCTTTCTTTTGCCTTCATAAGAAGATACGAGAGAATTAAAAAGAGAGTAAGTAAGAATATCATTTTGAGTTCATAATATTAATCAAAGGTTGATTAATTATTACTTGGGTTTGGACTAGCATCCATTGACGTTGTTTGAAGTGTAGTGTGGACTATCCTAAGAGACGGTCATATTTTTGATCGTAAGTTTCTCTCCGTCTCATCAATTTCTCCAAGAAAGGTATATCGTTAACTCCTCTTTTATTTTATATTCATGACAATTATTATGGTGTAACTGGATCACTGGGAAAGATTAATTGTGTGCATGTTTCATTAAATAAGTGAAAATTTAATCTTGTATAAATTTTGTTCATAAAATAATTAAAGATTATTATTTTAACTATCCGCTGCGTTAATCTGATTTGGTAAAAGTACACACGATTTTCCAACAATTAGGGTGTAGTGACTTTCGGGAGGCCGTATTTCCTAAACCGTAACTCGGATTAAGACGAGGTCTAAACGGAAAATCATCTACTCGAACCGACCTAACTAAAAATCAACTTTCCAGTAGCCCAGGTAGTCTGATCAGTTCCAGAAACATTAAGAAATGTGTTCCAGTGGGTTCTTGGTGCTTGATGCTCATCACGGTTCTCATCCTTGATGCGTATAGCTTCAAGTGTACAACTCGTTGATGGGTTTGCATTAACCAAGGTTTGACCATCATAACACTAGTGTAAGTCTAATATATGTAGCAAAACTCACTTAAGAGTTGTATGTAGTTTGATGAACCAAAGTTACATCAAGATCTTAGATCCGACACATACAAGAGTTCTACTAGTAATATTAAGCTACAAACTTGAAAGTAAACTAAATAATCAAGATCTTATGTTTTAGAACTTAGATCTTAGCTAGATCTTAAAGATCCTAGACTAGAAAGTCTAGATCTAGTGTTCTTAAGTTAGATCCTAAGTTACAAAACTTGGATCTACACTTTTAATGAAACCATAAGTTATGAAACTTAGATTTTCAACTTGAAAAATGTATGTAAGCTTGTAAGCTCTTATTTACAACATAATTAGAAGACCATAAGCTATAGAAACTTAGATCCAACACAAGTGTATGAAGTTATAACTAGAAACTTATACTTCCATGTTCTTGAACTTATAAAGTTAACTTTTAGTTCAAGAAAAATGAGATCAAGATTAACTAGTAACACTTGACCAAGCTTAACAACAATCACGAATTTAAAGCATGTACAAAAGGAAGAAATAAGTTAAATTTACAAGTGACAAGTTCATGGTTGTTCATACTTTAAAGATTCAAGCCAAGGAATTGATCTTTAAGAAAGTAAACCTTAAGTTTACAAACATGAACACAAGTATGATTTTAAAACTCATGAACTTTCTTTTTAACAGGTGTTATGGAGGAATCAAAATATAAACTTGATTCTCCTTGATTCTTGTATGTTCTTGTATAAACAAGATAATATGAAGAATAAACTAGATAGTTTGATTCTTAACAACAAACAAACAACAAACTAACAAAGCAAGTAATTAAGCAACAACAAAGACAAGTGAATAAATGATGACGGTGGTGGTTTTGTTTAAGAAAAAGGAAGAAGAAACTAGTTCATGTTACTTACAAGTTTGAGAGAATATTGAGAGAAAAGAAGTTGCAAGTATTATGTGTGTTTAAAAAGTGAAGTATACAAGAGAATAAGTAATACAAAAATTGAAACAAAACCTCCCTTTACCCACCTAAAGTGGATGGCCAAGGGAGCCAAATGGGGCAAGTCAAGCTTCAACTTTCTAACATGGGGAGATGGTGAATGCTTGGAATGGTAATAAAGTTAAATGGTGTTGGAAAATGGTGTAAGTATACTTGTAACTAGATTCCTTGACAAATTAATCCTTGTTCTTAATCTTAATAATTCATTAGCTTAATGATGGGCTAACTAGTCCATTAAGTGTGTAGGTTGGGCTTCCAAGTCCATTAACATGAATCCATTAATAAAAGCCCAAGTCTAAGTATGTAACAATTAATTAAATAAAGCCCATGTAATTAACCACATACATTAGTTAATTAAAATGATTAATAATAATTAATCATGAATGTAAATAATATTCGAAAATATTATTCGTGAAAAGTACGTGTGTCACAAAGACGAGTTGGGATATGCAAAGTCAAATACGATAACAAGTAAATGTATAAAAATACATTCATTAAAACGCATGTATTAATAATAATTATTAATGAATAAACGTTGGAAAATTCCGGGTTGTTACATTACCCACCTGTTAAAGAAAATTTCGTCCCGAAATTTTAAGCTGAGGTAGATGGAGGAGTCGGGAAAAGGTGAGGATACTTCTGCATCATTTGATCCTCTCGTTCCCATGTAAACTCAGGTCTTCGTTTGGCATTCCATCGTACTCGGACGATCGGAATCTTATTGTGTTTCAAAGTTTTGACCTCACGGTCCATAATTTCGACAGGCTCTTCCACGAAGTGGAGTTTGTCGTCAATCGTAAGTTCCTCCAATGGTATGACATGTTCCGGTTCAGTAAGACACTTCTTCAAATTCGATACATGAAAGGTAGGATGAACTGAGCTCAATTGTGTTGGAAGATCCAAACGGTAAGCAACGGGCCCAACACGATCCAAGATTTCGAAAGGACCAATGTATCGCGGGTTTAACTTTCCTCGCTTTCCAAAATGGATCACACCTTTCCAAGGCGCGACCTTCAACATTACACGGTCACCCACGTTGAATTCAAAGTCTTTACGTTTAAGGTCAGCATAACTCTTTTGACGATCACGGGCCGTCTTAAGTCTTGCTTGAATTTGGACAATCTTCTCATTTCTTTCATGGACTATCTCGGGTCCGGTGATTTGCGTTTCACCTACTTCGGCCCAACAAATAGGAGATCGTCACTTGCGGCCATACAACGCTTCAAAAGGTGCGGCATTAATACTCGAGTGATAACTGTTGTTGTAAGAGAATTCGGCTAGCGGCAAATGCCTTTCCCAAGCCTTTCCAAAATCGATAACATAAGCACGCAACATGTCCTCCAAAGTCTGAATCGTGCATTCGCTTTGTCCATTAGTGTGTGGGTGCTACGCAGTGCTCATGTCGAGATGAGTTCCCAAGGCTTCTTGCAAAGAACGCCAAAATCTGGAAGCAAAACAGGGATAGCGATCTGAGATGATCGATAGGGGCACACCATGATGAGATACAACATCTTTTATGTATAGTTGAGTGAGTCTCTCCATCGTATCCGTTTCCTTCATGGCTAAGAAGTGTGCAGATTTAGTGAGACGGTCAACGATAACCCTGATGGTATCGTAACCGCCCACCGTCTTTGGTAGCTTCGTAATGAAACCCATTGTTATCCTTTCTCACTTTCGTTGCGGGATTTCCAGTTGTTGAAGTAATCCAGAAGGCCTCTGATGTTCGGCCTTAACTTTTGAGCAAGTCAAACACTTACCAACATAAGTTGCAACGTCCTTCTTAAGATTAGGCCACCAGTACTGTTCCTTAAGATCGTGGTACATTTTACCGGCTCCTGGATGAATCGAATATCTCGACTTGTGGGCTTCATCTAATATAAGGTTCCGTAGATCTCCATAACGGGGTACCCAAATTCTTCCGGCATAGCATCGGAGTCCCGTCTCCTTAACTTCGAATCGAGAAACGAGAATGTTCAAGTATTCATGAGATTTATTTTCCTCCTTGAGGGCCTCATCTTGGGCTGCTTGGATCTGGCTATTGAGGTTCGAATGAATGGTGATGTTCAGTGCCCGAACACGAAGAGGTGTCATCCTCTCCTTTCGGCTCAAAGCGTCAGCTACAACATTTGCCTTGCCCGGGTGATAACGAAGTTCACAATCATAGTCGTTCAGTGTCTCGATCCATCGATGCTGTCACATATTTCGTTGCTTCTGATCGAAGATGTGCTGGAGGCTTTTATGATCGGTGAAAATAGTGCTCTTAGTTCCATAAAGATAGTGTCTCCACAGCTTTAATGCAAAGACAACGGCTCCAAGCTCGAGATCGTGCGTAGTGTAATTTCGTTCGTGAATCTTCAGTTGACGAGAGGCATAAGCGATAACCTTTGTTGGTTGCATCAGTACACAACGAAAACCACTTTTCGAAGCATCGAAATAAACGACGAAATCATCACTGCCTTTAGGAAGTGATAAGATAGGTGCGGTGGTTAACTTCTTTTTCAAAGTTTGAAATGCAGATTCCTGTTCGGGTTCCCAAGCGAACTTCTTCCCTTTGTGAGTCAGCGCGGTCAAAGGACGCGTAATTAGAGAGAAACCTTCAATAAATCTTCTGTAGTAACCGACAAGGCCTAAAAATTGGCGGATATGAGTTGGAGTAGTGGGGGTTTCCTACTTGCTGATAGCTTCAATCTTTGCGGGATCAACCTTGATACCTTGATCGCTCACAACGTGACTCAGAAATTGGACTTCCTTCAACCAAAATTCACACTTGGAGAATTTGGCGTAAAGTTGCTCTTGTCTCAAGAGTTCAAGCACCAGATGAAGATGTTGCTCATGTTCTTCTTCGCTTTTGGAGTAGATGAGGATATCATCTATGAAGACGATAACGAACTTATCCAGGTATGGCTTGCACACACGATTCATGAGATCCATGAATACGGCAGGTGCATTGGTTAAACCGAATGGCATCATGAGAAACTCATAATGACCATAATGAGTTCTGAATGCAGTCTTCATCACATCGCTCTCCTTCACCCTCAACTGGTGATAACCGGATCGCAAATCGATCTTAGAGTAAACGCTCGATCCTTTTAGTTGATCAAAAAGATCGTCAATTCGGGGAAGAGGATACCGATTCTTGATCGTCATTTTGTTGAGTTCACGGTAGTCGATACACATGCAGAATGATCCGTCCTTTTTCTTTACAAATAAAATAGGTGCACCCCAAGGCAAGAAACTTGGTTGGATAAATCCACGGTCTAGCAGTTCTTGTAATTGGCTCTGTAACTCTTGCATTTCGGAAGGTGCGAGTCGATAAGGTGCGCGAGTTACAGGTGCAGCTCCTGGCACTAAATCGATCTGAAACTCTACTGCTCTCGGTGGAGTTAATCCAGGAAATTCTTCCGGAAAGACATCAGAAAATTCGTTCACAATTCGTACGTCATCCACGCTCTTCACTTCGGTTTCTAATGTTTTCACATGTGCTAGAACAGCAAGACGTCATTTCTTCATGATCTTTTGCTCTTTCATGCAACTAATGAGATTCAGTTTCGAGCTACATCTCTCTCCGTAAATAATCAGTGGCTCACCGTCTCTGTGGGGTATACGAAGAGCTTTATCTCCACAGATAATGTCAGCCCTTATCTTGGTCAACCAGTCCATACCGACAATAACATCAAAGCTTCTCAACTTAATGGGTATCCAGTCAATCTCGAAATCCACACCAGCTATGTTGATAATAGTTCCTCGACTAATTTGGTCAACTTTCTCAAGTTTTCCATTGGCTACCTCTACAAGCATATTCTCCTTTAAAGGAACTAACAACCAATTTATCTTAGAGTAAAAGTGTCTACATACATAACTTCTATCAGTACCAGTATCAAATAGGACGGAAGTTAATAGATTGTTGATAGTGAATATACCTGTGACCAAGTCGGGGTTCTCGCGAGCATCCCTTGCATTTACATTGAAAGCTCTGCCACGCGGTGCTCCACCGTCCTTTCCCTTGTTGGGACATTCATTTCTGAAGTGGCCCGTCTGTCCGCATTCATAGCACTTTCTCGGTCCCGTGGGGTTCGGCTTCCCAGTCATGGTTGTGATCTTGCAGTCCTTGCCAATATGCCCGGTCCTTTTGCACTTTTCACAGACAACATTACAGTACCCGTTATGGTGCTTGTAGCACCTCTTGCACTGTGGGAGAGTACCCTTGTAGTTGGGGTTTGAGCCAGTGTTCGGGTTGGGGTTCCTCCCATCGTTATGCCTCTTTTCGGGGGTTTGATCATAGGCTCTCCCCTTGTTGTTGTCCCACTTACGCTTATCACTACTACCCACTTCGGATTTTGCCTTCTCCGTTTCATCGCTGATAATTTGGTTCATTAAAGTGTGCGCCATGCGCATTGCTTCCGGGATGTTTGGTGGCTTAGATGAGGTGACATTTCCCTTAATGGACTTAGGAAATCCCCACAAGTACCTTTCCATACGCTTAAACTCCGGGGTAACCATGGTAGGACACATCAGGGCTAATTCCAGATACCTACGGTTGTAACCATCGAGATCTTTTCCCACAACCTTCAACTGTCCATACTCAATCTCCATTTTCTGGATCTCTGTCCTAGGGCAATACTCTTCAATCATGGCCCCCTTGAATTCCTCCCAGGGGGTAGCATACGCCTCATCAATACCCTTTGCTTGAGCCAGTGTGTTCCACCAGGTTAGTGCGCCATCTGACAGCGTACACGAGGCATACTTGGTTTTGTCCGTCTCTGAGCAGTTACTAACATGGAACACGGATTCTAATTTCTCAAACCACATAGTGAGACCAACCGGACCCTCAGTACCACTAAAGTTGTGGGGCTTTCACCTTTGAAACTCTTTGTATGTGCACCCATTACGAATGGGCTGGTTAACTGGTAGAGCTTGGGGGTTCCTTTCCACTAAAGCTGCGGCCACATGTTCAGCGATCATTTCCTTGATCTGTACTGCGATTGGCGTTGATCTTCCATTGGCCATTGATGTTCTAAACAAAAATTTTGACTCAAGTCAAAATCCAGTATTCAAATAATAGTAATACAGTATATGGTAACCAACATGGAATCAACACATCACATGTTTATTAAGTAACTTAAATAGATTCAGATATCACAAAATCAACATACAGTAACGTAAATAGAACACCGTGCAAGGATTAAATAACATAAAGTTCCATTCATTAATAATAAGTTGCATACATCCGCATATGTTCGTACAGTACATAAGTAATACATGAAACTACAAATGAGATTACATAATGAAATCTAATACAAATTTCCTATGGTGATGGTGGGTGTAAGATGTCTATTACGTGGGACATCTGGTCCTCGAGCTCAGTTACCCGAGCACGGAGGATCTCCACTTCCCTCGTCATTTCCTTGATAGAGGGAGATGGTGGGGCAGGCAGTGCAGTCGGTACATGTGGTGCTGGTGGTGCAGATGGTCCGGCTCCAGAAGTAGATGGTGCATAGTGGTAAGGCTTATGGATGAAGGGATCAGCAGGATACAGCACAAGCCGCTTACGGGCGGTAACTCTAGTCCTCAATCCATGTACGTTAAAAGACGATCTCCCTCCGTTAACCCCAGGAATAACAGTACCGTCGAAACGATACTGCTTTTTCGGTGGGGTAGAGGGTGGCTGCACGGGTGCTTCCTCAGGATCATCGTCGGAATCCTCGTCACTGGAGTCATCAGAGGATGAGTCGTTGGATGATGAGTCGTCGGAATCATCTGGGGGTGGCTGCACGGGTGGCTCTGCTCGGCTGGCTATCATCAGTCGGTATCTGAAAGGCGGTATCGGCACGAGACGTCTATTAGGAAGGCGTCGGCACCAATGGTTATGCTCATTATGGACCGGACCTTCCCCAAGTTCCACGGAAATCACAGCACCACCGGGATGGTGCTGTGGCTCCGAGGGTCCTGGGATAAGTGGAGCTGGAATCTTCTGTAGGTTCTCGGCTCCGTCTGAGGTGACCACTGGGTCGGGTGCATGGCTACTAGCTCCAGAGGATGAAGCGCCTGAGTCACTGGAGGGTGTTGACGACGGGATCTGAGAATCGGCAACAATGGCAGGCGAGGTGGCAGATGAGTCCGAGTCGCTCTCCAAAATGATAACAGGTGCAATATCTGACATCTGAACAAGGAAAAATAACTTTTTCCATGTCAGTAAGTCATAAAGCAAGCACGTATTAGGCAAAGTAACTACGACAGTCTAGATCATGTATAGCAGTAAATAGCATGGCAATAATAACGAATCGTACAGAAGTAGCATGCAATCGAAAGTAGATAGTATCATGCAGTAGTGAAAATAAGTAGCAGTGTATAACATATAGCAGTAAAAGCAAGTAGTAGCATGCATTAAGTTCCGCAGAAACAAGTAAACTAGCAAGTTGTAGATCAGTCCTATTAGTGAATCCTACTCGGGTCGGTCCAGACTCACTAATGCAACCTAATTCCCTACAACCAATGCTCTGATACCAAATGTGATGCCCCGTACAAAACCATTGTGTACGAATCATCAAAAACAGGATCATTACAAGGTCAAATACTATATGCTGTTTCAAAATAAGATTGCATTCATATTAAAAGGTGACGTCATAACCAACGTCAAATGTTTAACAACCAAAAGTATGCTTCTACGAATAGCAAGCAATAATAGCACGTGACCCATAGGTCGTTACAAATACATCGTTTCAAAAGTAATATAGTTTGAATGCAATAAAAGCGTTTCATGCGGTGACATCTCTAATAAGCGCAGCGGGTGTCTACAAAGCATGACTAGTACAGCGGAAGCAAGCAAACCTTAAGTACCTGAGAAAAACATGCTTAAAAACGTCAACACAAAGGTTGGTGAGATATAGTTTAAGTATAACAGTAATGTAAGGTAGGCCACGAGATTTCAGTGCTTCAACAGCGTTTCAAAATAGTATGAAAAGTATATGTATAACCGTGGGCACTTGGTAACTAACTTAACGTAAATAACACCCCCTAAAAGTACATTTGGCGAGTGCGTATGTTTACGAAGTATTAAACACCCGTTAAATGCTAGCGCTACTAGCCCGAGTGGGGATGTCAAACCCTATGGATCCATATATAAGATTCGCGTTCACCGGTTCAAAGACCAATGACTAAACGTTACCGAGCTAAGGGGAAAGTTTATGCCGTTGTATAACCCACACATATATAAAGTTTAAGTACTCGTGCCTAGTATGTAAAACATAAAATGCGCATGTATTCTCAGTTCCCAAATTAGTTAAAGTAAAAAGGGATGCTATAACTCACAGTGAAAAGTAGTAAAAGTCGATACGCGGGAAATAGTAAGCAAGTGGTTGGTCCGAAAGGTCCTCAACCTAAGTTAAAAGTTACTAAGTCAAACTGAAATGAGGTGAGAGTAGTGGCCATGGCTCCGTATATGAGTCCCCTAGGTACTGACCAATTTCCAGAACCAAACTCGTCTTCGTTTGACCGTGGTGATGGTTTAAGTGCGAGTAGGTCAGAAATTTCAGCACAACATTATTAGGGTGTATTGACTTTCGGGAGGCCGTATTTCCTAAACCGTAACTCGGATTAAGACGAGGTCTAAACGGAAAATCATCTACTCGAACCGACCTATGATGTTATGCGAGGTGTATATAAAATAGCTTTTATTTTACTAGGAAAAACTATTAAATATGATACAATTTTACACAAGATATTTACTTATTTATAGAATGGATATACTTAAACCTTGCTACAACACTTATAGGCAGTGTACCTAATCGTACAGTAGTGTAGTTTTTAGTAAGTCCGGTTCATTCCACAGGGAAATCTTTAAACAAAGCTCAACGCTATATTAGTTTACTTTTATAAAAATACAAATATATATATAAGTAATATTATTATTATAAAGGGGGGGTTTTTACCGTTTAATGACCGGTTTGTCGATTTTAAGATTTTAGTCGCAGTTAAAACCTAATGTAAAATATAAAATAAATACAAGACTTAAATTAAAGTGTAAAGTAAATAACGATAATGAAATTGCGAATAATAAAAATGCGATAAAATAAAATTGCGATAATTAAAAAGTACGATAATTAAAAGTATGATTAAATAACAATAAATAAAAATGCGATAATTAGAAGTGCAATTAAATATAAAATAAAGGAAATTAAATATGAAATAAAAGAATTATGCTTATTTAAACTTCCGTAATCATGATGTTTGACGTGTTGATTTTAGTTTTATACCCATGGGTTAATTGTCCTTTGTCCTGGATTATTTAATATGTCCGTCTGGTTTTTGTCCATAACAGTCCATCAGTCATAAATATAAATTGCAAGTGTCCTTGTCAAATTATTATTATACCCGAAGTTAAATATTCCAACTAATTGGGGATTTGAATTGTAACAAGGTTTTAATACTTTGTTTAATGAATACACCAGGTTATCGACTGCGTGTAAACCAAGGTTTTACCACTTTGTTAACAATTACACCAATTACCCTTGAATGTAATTTCACCCCTTTTTTGATTATTCTAGTGGCTATTAATCCATTCCCGTGTCCGGTTAAATGAACGATTATTTGTACATATAAATACCCCGCCCATCGTGTCCGATCGAGTGTATATGGTAATTTATAGGGACGCCCAATTGTAAATCTTTATATTAACATTAACAAACTTTCATTTAGTTAAACAAATATAAAGCCCATTAATAGCCCATAGTCTAATTTCCACAAGTGTCGTTCTTTTGTCCAAACCCCAATTATGGTACAAAGCCCAATTACCCAATTTTAATAATTAGCCCAACATCATGATTACTTCGTTTTAAATAAGCATAATAATAACTTAGCTACGAGACATTAATATAAAAAGGTTGAACATAACTTACAATGATTAAAAATAGCGTAGCGTTACACGGACAGAATTTCGACTTACACCCTTACAACATTCGCTAACATACCCTTATTATTAGAATTAAAATTAAAATTAAAATTAAAATTAAAATATAAATTATATATATATATATATCGTATGATAAGAAGAAAAAAAGATCATGAATTTTGATCAGAATTCGGTTGGCTTTATAGCCAGAGTTGATTTTTGGGGCTCCGCGACTCGCGGCAAAAGCCTCTCCAAACTCCGCGAGTCGCGAAGATAGAAATTACAGCTCAGTCCTTGGAGTTTTCTCTGCCGACGGTTTTTAATATATATATATATAATATATATATAATTAATATAATTAATTATATATTATATTATATTTATATATATAGTTAACTTGTAATTTTTAGTCCGTTGCGTCGAGCGTTAAGAGTTGACTCTGGTCCCGGTTCCGGATTTTCGAACGTCCTCGCGTATAATTTTATATCTTGTACTTTGCGTTTTGTAACTTGTACTCTTGTCATTTTTAGACGTTCTTCATTAATAATTTGAACCTTTTTGATTGTATCTTGTACTTTTGAGCTTTTTGGTCGTTTGCGTCTTCAATTCGTCGAATCTGTCTTTTGTCTTCACCTTTTATTATTTAAACGAATATCACTTGTAAATAGAACAATTGCAACTAAAAGCTTGTCTTTCTTGAGGAATAATGCTATGAAATATATGTTCGTTTTTAGCATTATCAAATATTCCCACACTTGAGCGTTGCTTGTCCTCAAGCAATATTGTCTTGAAATACTAGAATCACTTCTTTATTCTTCACACTTTGTACATCAGTGATTTCTATACGGCGGTATAAACAATGGTAGTAACGATATGGTTTACAGTCCCACATGACTATAAAAATTTAGATCCATTAAGGAAATTGGATCTTTATGAAAACATTTGATCTTTTGAAAATTAAATCTAGTTTTTACCCTAGATAAGTTTTCCGGAATAACCCTTTACCGGTGTTTGCAAAATATTTTTGTGGGTTTGGTGGGTTTCAGATTTGAAAATTTTAGCTCAAAACTTGCGGTTTTGTGTCACCCACTTGCTAACCTTGTATTAGGAAAGCAACACGTCCAGTTTACTTGTTCCGTATATTACCTTTTGGTAAACTACCGTCCGGTTGTAAAGGAAAGCGTTGAACAAGCAACTGTTAAGGCAATGTCCCGTGACATGCTTTTGATTATGGTCTATAACGTGTCAGACGCAATTACTATCCTTGGTAGGAGCAATAGTAAAGCTCACCCTTATAATTTTTTCGGTCTGGCACAAGGTCCTGTCTTTGACCATGTTATGCAACCACCGTTCTTACGGTTGACACCCGATTTAGTTCAGGTGACCTAATGAATTCCAGGTGAATTCCTAGGATTTTACGTTCAATGGTAATGAACGCATTGAAAATAGGGTTTTCAGAAAACAAATCGGTTTGTAATTTTTATCAAAATATTTTCTCGTTTAAGCTCGAGTTTAGATATCATTGAATTCCATGAGTTTGTAATTCTCAATCTTTAAGGTCAATCTCTAGGATTGAGTAATATCAGTCTTAAAAGCTGATTTTTAATCTTTAAGGAGATTATCCTTTCTGGGGATCTGATTCATTAGTCTTATCAAGCTAATTTGCACGGTGCCCCCCCATTGTACGAGATAAATCCTTCTCATGGTTAGGATAAATCTGACCACTTTGCGACCCTGTTTAATGCTGAGGTCCGTGGATTTCCTGCTGATTTTAGTGATGACTTTTCTAGATTTTTCGTCAACCTACAGCTGGTCTGGACGACAACTTCATGACCTAAATCAAGAAGCGCGTGTCTTTTTCGGAAGACTTTACTTCCTTTTAATGATGGAATTGATTCATCGTGTAGATCCATCTCTTCTTTTCTTTCATCGGGTAAAACAGTTTAGTTTAGTTCAAAGCAAAAGTATTTTCAGTTATTTGTTACAGATATATGTGACATATGTTTAAAATAACTTGGTAAATTTTCCCACACTTGGCTTTTATTTTCCTTTTTATCGTCCTCTATTCCATTTTAAATGAATTTTAACATTTTAGTTTGTTTCTCAATTTATGTCCTTTCCGAGGTAACAATAATTTCGGTGTTAAAACCTAGTTTTATCGTTCATAAATATGTATAAACATGATTTGAATTCATTTAATTGAAAAATTTTACTAGAATTGGGTAGTCAGTATATAAGACTAGGGCTGTTCTTTTTTTATCAGAGAGCACTAGATTCTAATACAACTACTGCTTTACTAGTATTTTTAATGGTAACCAAGTGTTTAATATAAAAATTTTAAAATCCGAAAGAATTTAACCCCTTCCCACACTTAAGATCTTGCAATGCCCTCATTTGCAAGAAATCAGTAACAATTTAAATTATTGAGGGTGATTTGTGTGAAAATGATTAAATTTTTACCAAAGTTTCCAAATATATTGGCGTTTGTTTGCTGAATGATAAATGGTGCACATCATTTGTTCATTCCGTCTTGTTGTTATTTCACATATATTTTGCATCTTGTCGTCAAAATTAGTTGCTTTTGCTGAACTTAATGCCAGTCTTTGAAAATGCGTTGTTTTACCCTGTTGTGTACATAAGATAAACTGCAAACATATATACATATTTTTGAAGTTTGGTTTATTACCCCACATTCAAAAATTATTAAAATCTAAGAATAAAAGTTAGATAATTATAAAAATGATTACAATATTAACAAAAATATTAAATGTATCAATAATCACAAATTACAAAATAAAAAAAATAAAAAAAAACTAAGGATGATATTGGTACCAATAGGGGTTCCAGGCATAACCATAAGTGCTATAGAATGCTTCGGCAGGATCATACGTAGGATATGGTGGCTGCATCTCTATCGACCAAGGAGGGAAGACGGGTTTCGGTGTAGGAATATAGTTTCTACCTATATGTTGGCAATGCGCTATGATCTGGTTCTGATGAACTTGCCAATCTTCAAATGCTCTCTGTCTAGCATTTTCGTATTCCTGAGAAGCTATAAACCTATGCATTTCTTGCATCTCATTCCCCCCTCCTACATTACCTTGTTCCTGGTTTCTCTCCACCTGTGGATGTCTACCATGGTATCGTACTGCGGCATTATTTCGCCTCTTCAAAACTTTCGCACCATGGTATACATTTAAACCTATAGTGTCGCGGGGTTCCGGCTCTTCTAGTAATAATCCCCCCCGACTTATATCCACACCGAGATATTCACCAATCAAAGTAATAAAAATACCACCTCCTATTATGCTATGTGGTCGCATCCCCCGAACCATAGCTGATAAATAATAACCCACACAATATGGTATACTTACAGCGCTCTGTGGGTCTCGAATACACATATGGTAAAACAAATCTTGTTCATTTACCTTTTCTTTGTTTTTACCCCTTTGTGTAATCGAATTAGCTAAAAACCTATGTATTACTCTTAATTCGGCTCTATCTATATCCAAATAAGAGTAGTTTCCCCCTTTGAAACGGTGATGGCTTGTCATTTGACTCCACACACCGTGTGTATCAAAATTCTCATCTATCTTTCTACCGTTTAGTATCAATCCTCTACAATCGGCAGACGCTAACTCCTCAGGCGTATATATACGTAAAGCCTGAGCCATGTCCAGTAAAGACATGTGGCGCATCGAACCGCCTAACAAAAATCTAATAAAAGAACGATCGGTTAAACTAGCTACCCGATCATTCAACTCTATACTACATAACAACTCTTTACACCATACTTTATATACAGGTCTGCGTATGGTGAATAAACATATCCAGTCATTAAAAGAAGAATTACCATACCTCTGTATCAGTAATTCCCTAATTGGCCCGGCCAATTCTACAGCTTCCAAGGGTCCCCATTCTATGACCCTCGGTACCTCAACAACCTTGGAATGAAGAGTATGCAAACCCCGTTGATATTTTGGATAATCTATCCAAAGTCTGTCAAATCTCAGGTTCGGGTGCAACTCTTCCAAATGCATATCGGAAAAGGTCATGACTGGATGAGGTACATCCTGCTTGTAGTAGTTATCTACCTCCTGTTGTTCCAAATTCTCGGCAGGAGCATTGCGGGCTTGGGATGAAGATTCACCCCTTTCATTCTGCAAAACACATCAAACACAAATTTTGTGCATCCAAATATGCATTAGTGTCAGCAAAATCATCAATCAAAATAATTACAATGACATTATCAATTTATATCAAACTTAAGCTTATTTTCACATTTTTATCAAATCTACACTTTTTCAAATAAGCATATACGAAAATTTTCGCCAAGTTCAAAAGCATTCAACTCAAATAACATGTCAAAATAATCATTACTAGCAATTAAACAAGTCTCAAATGGCATTATCTTTCAAAAATCAAGTTCATGAATTTTAGACTTGAAAAAGTCCACTTTAATTCTCAAAATCATGTTTAGGCTCAAAGTTTAGATCATTTAACTACCTAGACATGTTACACTACTCAATTTAGCAACAATTCATGACAAAAATCGGCCATAACCTGTTTATATCAAAAAGCCCCAAATTGCTCAAGAACACAAACCCTAGATTATTCAAAATTTGAAGTTTAAGGCTTCTAATCATGTTAAACAGCATCAATCTAGGTTATACAAGCATAATACATAAACAATTTAAGTCTAATTACACTAAAAAGCATCAAAATCAAATTGGGGAAAAAATTGCTCAAGAACACAAAAATTCGGATTAAATGGTGTTTAGGTGTAGAAATTTACCGTTTTTCTTGAGTAATTCTTAGATAGCATCCTTCTCAACATGATTTTAGCAAAAAATTTGGTGATTAACGGTTAAAAATTGGGATTTTTGGGGTTTTTTCTCGGGTTTTTCGGGGTGTTTTTCGGGGTGTTTGTTCGCAGTGTTTTTGTGTGGGGGAGGTGAACTGATCGTGCAGCTCTTTTATTTTTTTTTCTGAGTTTTGGTCCCTCCGCGAGTCGCGGAGGTTTTATACTTCAAACTCCGCGAGTCGCGGAGTTTGCTCTTTTTTTTTTTTTTTTTTTTTTTTTTTATAATCTTTAACTTATAAAAACAATTAAGAAATTAATTTTAAAATTTTGTTTCCCTTGTTATTTAGGACGAGGTCGTTTCGGATTGATGTCCTAGTCCGTCCCTCGACAAAATTTTAAAATTTGTCTTTTTGTAGCGATTGTTTTAAAAGCAAAGATTTTTGGGTTTTTTCAATGTTTTTGGCATACTTTAATTCAAATAAGATTAAAAATAATGATAATAAAGTTCTCGTCCCTCCCTCGGGTAAAGCAATTTCGGTTCAAAGACCTAGTCTTCAACTTACGACGAATTTTAAAAATCATATTCTTAACTTAATGAGATAAAGTAAATTTTTGTTTTTAAATTCACACAACTTAAATATAAAATTCAAAATTATTATTAAAAATTCACACCAAACTTAAAATTTGAAATGCATAAAATTAAAAATTTATATTTTAAAAATTAAAAATTCACACCAAACTTAATTTATAAATTTATAAATTCATATCAAACTTATATTGATTTTTCAAATATTTACAATTTTAAATATATTGTTTTTACAAAGTTTACAATATTAATTTAAGATTTAAATATTAATTTTAAAAACATGGTAAAAATAAATTTAAAAATCTTTTTGTCTTTTTATCCCACTTTAATCAATCAAATATTATCAAAAATATGCGCCCCTCTTTTCGGTAAAGTAATTTCGGTTCCAAGACCTAATTTAACTCATGACGAATTTTTGAAATATTTTGGGTTGATTGATTAAAGATATTTATACCTTAAGAATAAACGTTAAATTTCGCAGTGATGTAATAAATTTTTGAATGATATCAATAATTTCGGTCGCCAAACCTAATTTTATTCAATACCAATTTAATACTTTTTAGCGAACAAATTAGCGTTTATTATCAAAAGGTTAAAAATAAAAATAAAAATAAAAACTGTACAGACATACCTGTGAAATAGATTTCTTAGTTATATGATCTATTCCATTCATAAGATAGTCGGTTTAATTGGTTTTCCATGGCTCCAAAGGCGTAACCTCGAGCATTCAGTGTCTTTTCTTCTAAACATATGAACGGTCCGTCTCTGCATAAAGTAACAAATTCGGTATTTGAATAGGTTTGATTATTTGAACATTTACCTCCATGTGACCATTTTCCGCATTTGTGACATCGTTCTAGGTGTCGTGCTCTTCTTTTCGCTGCGGATTTTGATTTTCCTTTACCAAATTGTATCTTATTATCTTCGCATCTGGATCCTTTTCTAACTCCGTCCATTCTTTCTCTGATTACTGATACTAGTTCACTCGGGAGTATGTCATTATTACGTTTAGTGATCAAAGCGTGTAGCATTAGACCATGGTTTAGTTCACAGGCAGTCTTCATTTCGTAAAAACCTAAAAAAAATAAAAATTCAGAATGGGGGGAGAAGATTAGTTCTTTAGGGTCTGCTAGGGAAAGACCATACGTGTTCCATTTTCGAGAACTACACGAAAACAGACAATCTAACTCTAACAGAAATACATATTATCCTTTAAAGACTTGATTCTCCCCACACTTAGTTAGCTGTGGTGTCGAAATTGTGATTACCTTCGTTGTCGACTTCCATCGGACCATGTATGTAATGTTTAACTCTGTGACCATTAACTTTAAATTCTATCCCATTTGAATTTATCAATTCTATCGTTCCGTATGGGAAAACTCTTTTGACTATGAATGGTCCAGACCATCTTGATTTCAATTTTCCAGGAAATAGCTTGAATCGTGAATTGAAAAGAAGAACTCTGTCTCCTTCTTTAAATTCTTTTGAACTTCTGATTCTTTTATCATGCCATTTCTTCGTTCTTTCTTTATAGATTAACGAATTTTCGTATGCTTCATGTCTTAATTCTTCTAATTCGTTTAGTTGACTTAATCGTAGACGTCCGGCTTCATGTAAATCAAGATTACATGTCTTCAAAGCCCAAAATGCTTTGTGTTCAATTTCTACTGGAAGATGACATGCTTTTCCATAAACAAGTCTAAAAGGTGTGGTTCCAATTGGAGTTTTGTAGGCTGTTCTAAAAGCCCAGAGTGCATCCTCCAATTTAATGGACCATTCCTTCGGATTTGATCCTACGGTTTTCTCTAGAATACGTTTTAAAGCTCGGTTGGTATTTTCAACTTGTCCACTTGTTTGCGGATGATATGCGGTGGAGATTTTATGAGTTACTCCATATCTTTTAAGAACTTTCTCAAGTTGATTATTACAGAAATGAGTTCCCCGATCACTTATTAAAGCTTTCGGTGTTCCAAACCTTGCAAAAAGACGTTTTAAAAAGTTGACTACAACTCGTGCATCGTTAGTTGGGAGAGCTTGTGCTTCCGCCCATTTAGATACATAATCAATGGCTACGAGTATATATAAATTATTATGAGATTTTGGAAATGGACCCATAAAGTCAATACCCCAAATGTCAAATACTTCACATACTTGGATGACATTTTGTGGCATTTCATCACGTTGACTTATTTTTCCGGCCCTTTGACATGCATCACAGGATTTGCAAAGAAGGTGTGCGTCTTTGTAAATTGTAGGCCAATAGAATCCAGCTTCATAAACTTTTCTTGCTGTTAGTTGAGGCCCATAATGCCCTCCTGTTGGTCCTGTGTGACAATGGTTTAAAATTTTACTAGCTTCATCTCCAAATACACATCGGCGTATTATTCCATCAGGACAACTTTTAAACAGATGTGGATCTTCCCAGAAATAGTGTTTTATATCACTGAAGAATTTCTTTCGTCTTTGGTACGATAATCCTTTTTCAAGGAATCCACAAACTAAGTAGTTTGCATAGTCTGCAAACCATGGGATTTCTTTATAATCTATCTTCAATAGATATTCATCAGGAAAGTTGTCTTGTATGGCCGATTCATTCAGAACTTCTAATTCGGGATTTTCAAGACGAGAAAGATGATCAGCGGCGAGATTTTCTGCTCCTCTTTTATCTCGGATTTCAATATCAAACTCTTGTAAGAGTAAGATCCAACGGATTAATCTTGGTTTAGCATCTTGTTTTGAAAATAGGTATCTAAGAGCAGAATGGTCGGTATAGACCACCGTTTTTGCTAGAACGAGATATGATCGAAATTTGTCAAAAGCAAAGACAATAACAAGGAGTTCTTTTTCAGTAGTTGTATAGTTCGTTTGTGCTCCTTGTAATGTCTTACTAGCATAATATATAGGTTGAAATCGTTTTTCAATCCTTTGTCCTAAAACGGCTCCCATTGCAAAATCACTTGCATCGCACATTAGTTCAAATGGTAGATTCCAATTTGGTGTTATCATGATCGGTGCATTAGTGAGTTTTTCTTTAAGAATATTAAAAGATTTGATACATTCATCTGAAAAGATGAATGGAGCATCCTTCTCTAGGAGTTTATTCATAGGAGTGGCAATTTTAGAAAAATCTTTTATGAAACGTCGGTAAAAACCGGCATGCCCTAGAAAACTCCTAACTCCTCTAACATTGGTGGGATGTGGAAGTTTAGCAATTACATCTACTTTAGCTCTATCCACTTCAATTCCTTCTTTTGAAATTTTATGTCCAAGAACGATGCCTTCTTTAACCATGAAATGGCATTTCTCCCAATTAAGTACTAGATTTGATTTTTCGCATCTAATTAGCATTCGTTCTAGATTAACTAGACATGATTTAAATGTATCACCGAAGACTGAAAAGTCATCCATGAATACTTCCATGCATTCTTCTATCATGTCGTGAAAAATCGCCATCATGCACCTTTGAAAGGTTGCAGGGGCGTTACAAAGTCCAAATGGCATGCGTTTGTAAGCAAAAGTACCATAAGGGCACGTGAATGTGGTTTTCTCTTGATCTTCGGGTGCTATTGGAATTTGAAAATATCCGGAAAATCCATCTAGGAAACAATAGTAACTATTTCCGGCTAATCTTTCCAACATTTGATCTATGAAAGGTAAGGGAAAGTGATCTTTTCTGGTGGCGTCATTTAATTTTCTATAATCAATACATACACGCCATCCTGTTACAGTCCTAGTAGGAATAAGCTCATTTTTCTCATTTGTAATGACAGTCATGCCACCCTTCTTAGGTACGCATTGAACTGGGCTTACCCATGGACTATCAGAGATTGGATATATCAAACCTGCATCTAGCAGTTTAATAATTTCTTTCTTAACTACATCTTGCATATTAGGATTTAGTCTTCGTTGGCGTTGCACATACGTTTTATGACCTTCTTCCATAAGGATTTTATGTGTGCAATACGAAGGACTTATTCCTTTAATATCATGAATCTTCCATGCAATGGCTGGTTTATGAGCTTTCAACACAGAAATGAGTTGTGATTTCTCATTTTCAGTAAGAGAAGACGATATTATTACAGGTAATTCAGATTCACCATGTAAATAAGCGTATTCCAAATGGTTTGGAAGTGGCTTTAACTCTAATTTCGGAGGTTCTTCTATCGATGATTTATATCGATATCTGTCTTCTTCTTTTAGCATTTGAATTTCTTCTGTTGTTGGTTCATATCCATTAGCTATAAGTGTAGCTAACATTTCAGCTTCATCAATTGGTTCATTACCTTCTCCTAAAGAACATTCTCCCGTTCCTTGTAATTCTGGAAATTCTTCTAATAATTCTGCATGTGCATCTATAGTTTGAATATAATAACATGTATCATCTGCAGATTGTGGTTGTTGCATTGCTCTATCCACTGAAAAGGTAACACTCTCATCCTCTATACTTAGGGTCAGTTTCTTACCGAACATGTCTATCATTGCTTTAGCCGTGTTTAAGAATGGTCTTCCTAATATGAGAGGAACTTGAGAATCTTCTTCCATGTCCAACACAACAAAATCTACTGGAAATACTAAAGTACCAACTTTAACTAGCATGTTCTCCATTATCCCTCTAGGATATTTTATTGATCTATCGGCTAGTTGTATGCTTATTCTGGTTGGTTTCAATTCTCCAAGGTCTAGTTTAGCGTATAGTGAATACGGCATTAAATTTATACTAGCACCTAAGTCTGCCAATGCTTCTATTGAACTAAGACTAACCAGAAAACATGGAATTGTGAAACTTCCTGGATCAGATAATTTTTCTGGTATCTTATTCAACAGCACTGCTGAACAATTAGCATTCATAGTGACAGCCGAGAGTTCTTCCATTTTCTTTCTATTCGAGATTAGATCTTTCAAGAATTTAGCATACCTAGGCATTCCTGAAATCACATCAATGAAAGGAAGATTTACATTTATCTGTTTAAACATATCCAAGAATTTGGATTGCTCGGCTTCAAGTTTTTCTTTCTTCATTTTACTCGGGTAAGGAAGTGGTGGTTGGTATGGTTTAACATAAGGTTTATCCTTAACTGTGTTATTTTCATTAACCTTTTCAACTACCGGTTCTTTTTCCTTATCTTGATCAGGTTGTGGTTTTTGTGGAGTAGGAATAGTTTCATCAGAAGTTACAGGTATTTCAGGTGGTTTAAGTGTTGTACCACTTCTTGTGGTAATGGCTTTAGCTGTTTCATTCCGGGGGTTAGCATTTGTATCACTAGGTAGACTTCCCGGTTTTCTTTCACCTATTAACCTTGCTAGGTTACTTACTTCTTGTTCCAGATTTTGAATAGAAGCTTGTTGATTTCTAAATGCTTGAGCATTTTGTTCATTAGTTTGTTTTTGAGATGTGAAAAACTGCATTTGAGTTTCAACTAGCTTCGTCATCATATCTTCTAAATTCGGCTTTTTATCATCGGTTTGTTGTGGTGGTTTGTTTTAAAAATTCAGTCTTTGCTGATTATAAGTATTATTGGATACTTGTTGATTGCTAGGACCTTGTTGGTTGTTGTATGGAATATTTCGGTTATATTTCTGGTTTTGATTGTAAATTGGTCTTGGCGGTTGATAATTATTCTGATAATTATTTCCAGGCCTTTGGTTTATGTATGAAATATTCTCTCTTTGTTCCATTGTTAATTCAATACTGAGACAATCTTTTGTCAAATGTGGTCCTCCACACTGCTCACAACTAATTCGTATTGCATGAATATCTTTAGTCATCTTTTCCATTCGTCTCTCGAAAGCATCTATCTTTGCCGAAATGGAATCTAAGTCATGACTAGAATCGGCTCTAGCTGCTTTAGATGATCTAATGATGTCTTTTTCTTGGTGCCACTCATGTGAGTGGGAAGCAGTGTTATCAATAATTTTGTAAGCATCAGTTTCAGTTTTCTTCATAATAGAACCACCAGCTGCTATATCTATGTCTTTTCTTGTAGTGATGTCGCATCCTCGGTAGAATATTTGTACTATTTGACAGGTGTCTAAACCATGTTGCGGACATCCTCTTAATAACTTTCCATATCTTGTCCACGCCTCATATAGAGTTTCATTTGGTTTCTGTGTGAACGTAACAATTTCTGCTTGAAGTCTTACGGCTTTAGATGCAGGAAAGAATTGTTTAAGAAATTTGTCAATTAAAACGTCCCATGTATCGATCGCCCCTTCAGGTAATGATTCCAACCAATCTTTGGCTTCTCCCTTTAAAGTCCAGGGAAATAACATGAGATATATCTGTTCATCCTCCACTTCTCGGATTTTAAATAGTGTGCAGATCCTATTAAAGGTACGTAGATGTTCATTTGGATCTTCCTTCGGCGCACCACTAAATTGGCATTGATTAGTCACCATGTGTAGAATTTGTCCTTTGATTTCATAATCTGGCGCATTAATGTCTGGATGAGTGATTGCGTGACCTTGGCCAGTGCGTTTAGCCCTCATTCGGCCTTCCATACTTAAAGGTTCCAGATTCTCCATAATTGAATTTGTTGAATCGGTATCACTAGATGATTCTGTTTTAATGGTTCGTTCCTCAACAATCTCTGTTTGAATGATTGGTGGCTCCGGAGGAAAGTTTAGTGGTTCAGGATCTACGAACCGTTCCTGAATATTTTCCGGATTCTCAATTGTGAGGTTGGGTTCAAAAAATGGATTATCGGAAATTTGAACTGAAGTACTTGGTTGACTAGATGACGATTCTAAAGAAAAATCAACGGCGGTTATATTTGTTAAACGATGTCTTGATCTAGTTACAGGTGGTGAACGTACAAAAGGTGATGAACGTCTTGCTCGGTGCATTCACTGAATATCCTATTAGTTTTTAAAAGGAAAGAAAAATTATAATAAGTTATCCAATCAATAGACTTTTCTGATTTTGCCCACGTTTCGAATAGCCAAAAGATGCAGCAGAGGGGCAGGATTCGTTTGGTCTCAATATAATTGAGGACTGTTTGGCTCCAATAACCCGGTCCACGTACAAATCCAACTATTACTACGAACCAGAAAATTTTGATGTCTATCAATTTAACCACTCAAAATAAATTTTCGTAATTTTAAGAAATTTAGATAAGAAGTAGAAAAAATTCTAAGTCCTAAAAACTAGAATAGCGAGAAATAAGAGAGAAAAAGAGTTCGTCGAAAAAGGTTGAAAAGAAAAAATGGTTGAAAAATAAAAGGTGACGGAAAAATAAAAGAAACTTATAAAAACTTAAAAATACTTAAACTAACCTAACCTTATTACTACAACTAACTTGAAATTATAATCGCAAATTGAAATTACTAATTGGAATGATAATTGGTACATAGTAAAAGGTCTAAAAATATTAAAGCTTACAAGAAAAACTAAATCCCAAATGGAAATAACTTAAAAAGAAACTAAAACTTAAAAAGGCGTCGCAAAATTCTAAAGCACCTAAATCTTAGTCTAAAGAAAAAGCACTTAAGGAATTCTACGGCAAAGCCTAAAAATCTAGGAGTAAAAATAACTATAGCAAAAACTAAGTTTAAAATTAAATATGAGCTAAAAAATACAAATATTACGCTACAACGATTAAAAAGGTACAAAATATAAAAATATACAAAAGTTGTAAAAAGTACAATTTTTATAAAAATATTATTTTTATATTATTTATTTAATAAAACTATTAATTTTACAATTTTATTAAACTAATTTATACTAAATACATTAAATTAAATAAAAAGTAAAATTAAAAATAAAACTAATAATAATAATAATAATTAGGTTTAAAATAATAATAATTAATAATTACCGTAATTAATGCTCGATTAGGGCTTCCTGTGCGCGTGTCAGAGTAGCTCCGCAAGTCGCGGCAATTAAAGAAGAAAACCCCGCGAGTCGCGGGGTTCAGAATTTCAGCTGACAGCTTACAATTCTTACGCGTTTTTCTTTTTTTTATTTTTTTTTTTATTTTCTGTTTTCTGTTTTTTTTTTTTAAATAAAAGATGTTTAATAAAATTTGTATTTTTATAAATTAAAATAAAAATAAAGAAACTTATAAAACTTAAATATTTAATAAAATCTTAAAAATACTTATATTTTTATTTTTTTTTATATTTTTCGAATATTTAAAACGTATTTTTACAAAACGAATTTTAATAAAAGTAGACAAAAAATCTTTTTTTTTTTTTATATTAGCGTTGCGCTTCCGGCTTTTAAGATAGTCACCGGCAGCGGCGCCAAAAATACTTGATGTTATGCGAGGTGTATATAAAATAGCTTTTATTTTACTAGGAAAAACTATTAAATACGATACAATTTTACACAAGATATTTATTTATTTATAGAATGGATATACTTAAACCTTGCTACAACACTTATAGGCAGTGTACCTAATCGTACAGTAGTGTAGTTTTTAGTAAGTCCGGTTCGTTCCACAGGGAAATCTTTAAACAAAGCTCAACGCTATATTAGTTTACTTTTATAAAAATACAAATATATATATAAGTAATATTATTATTATAAAGGGGGGGTTTTTACCGTTTAATGACCGGTTTGTCGATTTTAAGATTTTAGTCGCAGTTAAAACCTAATGTAAAATATAAAATAAATACAAGACTTAAATTAAAGTGTAAAGTAAATAACGATAATGAAATTGCGAATAATAAAAATGCGATAAAATAAAATTGCGATAATTAAAAAGTACGATAATTAAAAGTATGATTAAATAACAATAAATAAAAATGCGATAATTAGAAGTGCAATTAAATATAAAATAAAGGAAATTAAATATGAAATAAAAGAATTATGCTTATTTAAACTTCCGTAATCATGATGTTTGACGTGTTGATTTTAGTTTTATACCCATGGGTTAATTGTCCTTTGTCCTGGATTATTTAATATGTCCGTCTGGTTTTTGTCCATAACAGTCCATCAGTCATAAATATAAATTGCAAGTGTCCTTGTCAAATTATTATTATACCCGAAGTTAAATATTCCAACTAATTGGGGATTCGAATTGTAACAAGGTTTTAATACTTTGTTTAATGAATACACCAGGTTATCGACTGCGTGTAAACCAAGGTTTTACCACTTTGTTAACAATTACACCAATTACCCTTGAATGTAATTTCACCCCTGTTTTGATTATTCTAGTGGCTATTAATCCATTCCCGTGTCCGGTTAAATGAACGATTATTCGTACATATAAATACCCCGCCCATCGTGTCCGATCGAGTGTATATGGTAATTTATAGGGATGCCCAATTGTAAATCTTTATATTAACATTAACAAACTTTCATTTAGTTAAACAAATATAAAGCCCATTAATAGCCCATAGTCTAATTTCCACAAGTGTCGTTCTTTTGTCCAAACCCCAATTATGGTACAAAGCCCAATTACCCAATTTTAATAATTAGCCCAACATCATGATTACTTCGTTTTAAATAAGCATAATAATAACTTAGCTACGAGACATTAATATAAAAAGGTTGAACATAACTTACAATGATTAAAAATAGCGTAGCGTTACACGGACAGAATTTCGACTTACACCCTTACAACATTCGCTAACATACCCTTATTATTAGAATTAAAATTAAAATTAAAATTAAAATATAAATTATATATATATATATCGTATGATAAGAAGAAAAAAAGATCATGAATTTTGATCAGAATTCGGTTGGCTTTATAGCCAGAGTTGATTTTTGGGGCTCCGCGACTCGCGGCAAAAGCCTCTCCAAACTCCGCGAGTCGCGGAGATAGAAATTACAGCTCAGTCCTTGGAGTTTTCTCTGCCGATGGTTTTTAATATATATATATAATATATATATAATTAATATAATTAATTATATATTATATTATATTTATATATATAGTTAACTTGTAATTTTTAGTCCGTTGCGTCGAGCGTTAAGAGTTGACTCTGGTCCCGGTTCCGGATTTTCGAACGTCCTCGCGTATAATTTAATATCTTGTACTTTGCGTTTTGTAACTTGTACTCTTGTCATTTTTAGACGTTCTTCATTAATAATTTGAACCTTTTTGATTGTATCTTGTACTTTTGAGCTTTTTGGTCGTTTGCGTCTTCAATTCGTCGAATCTGTCTTTTGTCTTCACCTTTTATTATTTAAACGAATATCACTTGTAAATAGAACAATTGCAACTAAAAGCTTGTCTTTCTTGAGGAATAATGCTATGAAATATATGTTCGTTTTTAGCATTATCAACCTAACTGAAAATCAACTTTCCAGTAGCCCAGGTAGTCTGATAAGTTCCAGAAACAGTAAGAAATATGTTCCGGTGGGTTCTTGGTGCTTGATGCTCATCACGGTTCTCATCCTTGATGCGCATAGCTTCAAGTGTACAACTCGTTGATGGGTTTGCATCATCTTAACCAAGGTTTGACCATCATAAAACTAGTGTAAGTCTAATATATGTTGCACAACTCACTTAAGAGTTGTATGTTGTTTGATGAACCAAAGTTGCATCAAGATCTTAGATCCGACACATACAAGAGTTCTACTAGTAATGTTAAGCTACAAACTTGAAAGTAAACTAAATAATCAAGATGTTATGTTTTAGAACTTAGATCTTAGCTAGATCTTAAAGATCCTAGACTAGAAAGTCTAGATCTAGTGTTCTTAAGTTAGATCCTAAGTTACAAAACTTGGATCTACACTTTTAATGAAACCATAAGTTATGAAACTTAGATTTTCAACTTGAAAAATGTATGTAAGCTTGTAAGCTCTTATTTACAACATAATTAAAAGACCATAAGCTATAGAAACTTAGATCCAACACAAGTGTATGAAGTTATAAGTAGAAACTTATACTTCCATGTTCTTGAACTTATAAAGTTAACTTTTAGTTCAAGAAAAATGAGATCAAGATTAACTAGTAACACTTGACCAAGCTTAACAACAATCACGAATTTAAAGCATGTACAAAAGGAAGAAATAAGTTAAATTTACAAGTGACAAGTTCATGGTTGTTCATACTTTAAAGATTCAAGCCAAGGATTTGATCTTTAAGAAAGTAAACCTTAAGTTTACAAACATGAACACAAGTATGATTTTAAAACTCATGAACTTTCTTTTTAACAAGTGTTATGGAGGAATCAAAATATAAACTTGATTCTCCTTGATTCTTGTATGTTCTTGTATAAACAAGATAATATGAAGAATAAACTATATAGTTTGATTCTTAACAACAACAAACAACAAACTAACAAAGCAAGTAATTAAGCAACAACAAAGACAAGTGAATAAATGATGATGGTGGCGGTTTTGTTTAAGAAAAAGGAAGAAGAAACTAGTTCATGTTACTTACAAGTTTGAGAGAATATTGAGAGAAAAGAAGTTGCAAGTATTATGTGTGTGTAAAAAGTGAAGTATACAAGAGAATAAGTAATACAAAAATTGAAACAAAACCTCCCTTTACCCACCTAAAGTGGACGGCCAAGGGAGCCAAATGGGGCAAGTCAAGCTTCAACTTTCTAACATGGGGAGATGGTGAATGCTTGGAATAGTAATAAAGTTAAATGGTGTTGGAAAATAGTGTAAGTATACTTGTAACTAGATTCCTTGACAAATTAATCCTTGTTCTTAATCTTAATAATTCATTAGCTTAATGATGGGCTAACTAGTCCATTAAGTGTGTAGGGTGGCTTCCAAGTCCATTAACATGAATCCATTAATAAAAGCCTAAGTCTAAGTATGTAACAATTAATTAAATAAAGCCCATGTAATTAACCACATGCATTAGTTAATTAAAATAATTAATAATAATTAATCATGAATGTAAATAATATTCAAAAATATTATTCGTGAAAAGTACGTGTGTCACAAAGACGAGTCGAGACATGCAAAGTCAAATACGATAACAAGTAAATGTATAAAAATACATTCATTAAAATGCATGTATTAATAATAATTATTAATGAATAAACGTTGGAAAATTCCAGTTTGTTACATTGTCAGCAATTCCAACTGGGTGCTTAATGGTTTGATCAAAGAGTCTAACACTCATTTTCGTTGGACATAACTCACCTACTCCTAATCTCTTATATAATGAAAGAGGCATAAACCTCACACTTTCACCTAAATCTGCTAGTGCATCATACATGACACAATCACTAAATAGACAAGGAACAATAAATTCACCCGGATCACCCAACCTGGGTGGAGGTTTTGGTGGAACTGTCTTCACCGGGTTTACTTTTACGGTTATTGTTTCTTGCACTTTCTTATTCTTCTTCTTCTTTCCAGAGGTATCACAAACTTTGTTACATATCACTTGCTCATACTCAACTCCTTTTCTTGGAAATGGGATGGGTGGTCTGTATGGTGCCACCGCTGGCTTTACATACTCGGGTGGTGGTGGTGTTGTAAATTCTTCATTGTTACTTACATCTAAAACCTTCCCATCTTCTGGTGCTGGTTTATCAGAATTTGTTGACACCATATTAACATTCTCATTCCGAGGATTTACTTCTGTATTACTCGGTAGCTTTCCTTGTTCCCTCTCACTCATCATGCTAGCAAGAGTACCTACGTGTTTTTCTAGATTCAAAATGGAAGCTTGTTGAGTTCTTAATGACTGATCAAACCTCTCATTCATTTGGGTTTGAGATGTAATAAATTGTGTTTGAGATTCCATTAGCTTTGCCATCATTTCTTCCAGATTTGGCTTTTTCTCTTCGGTTTGTTGTGGTGGTTTATACAAGCTAGGTGTTTGTTGATTGAAAGTATTGTTTTGAGTTGGTTGGTTATTCAGACCTTATTGGTTGTACGAGTTATTGTTGGGTCCATTTGGATTGTAAAGAATGTTTTGATTTCGATTGAAGTTTGGCCTTGGAGGTTGATAATTATTTTGATAATTATTTCTCGGCTTTTAGTTCATGTAGGAAACATTCTCACATTGTTCCATCGTTTGCTTGATGTGACAATCTTTCGTTAAGTGTGGTCCATCGCATTGCTCACAACTGATTCGTATTGCGTGAATATCTTTATTCATCTTTTCCATTCGTTTCTCGAAAATATCTATTTTTGTTGAAATGGAATCAAAGTCATGGCTAGAATCGGCTCTAGCTGCTTTAGATGAACGAAAAATATCTTTTTCTTGATGCCACTCATGTGAGTGGGAGGCTGTTTTATCAATAATTTTGTGAGCTTTAGTTGCGGTTTTCTTCATAATGGAACCACCAGCTGCTGTGTCGATGTCTTTTCGTGTAGCAACGTCGACACCTTGGTAGAATATTTGTACTATTTGATAAGTGTCTAAACCGTGCTGAGGACATCCTCTCAACAACTTTCCGAATCTTGTCCCACCTCATATAATGTTTCATTTGGCTTTTGCACGAACGTAACAATTTCCCCTTGAAGTCTCACGGCTTTAGATGGCGGAAAGAATCTTTTAAGAAATTTCTCAACTAAAACATCCCATGTGTCAATCGCCCCTTCAGGTGACGATTCTAACCAATCTTTGGCTTCTCCCTTTAAAGTCCAGGGAAACAACATGAGATAGATCTGTTCGTCCTCAACTTCTCGGATTTTGAATAGAGTACATATCCTATTAAAGGTTCGAAGATGTTCGTTTGGTTCTTCTTTTGGCGTACCACTATATTGGCATTAATTAGTTACCATGTGTAGGATTTATCCTTTGATTTCATAATCTGGCGCATTAACATCAGGCTTAATAATGGCGTGACCTTGGCCCGTGCGTGTGGCTTTCATTCGGTCTTTCATACTTAGAGGTTCCGTTACTTCCATAATTGAAATTGTTAAATACGAATCACTAGAGGATTCTGATTTAATGGGTTGTGGTTCAAGAGGAATGATTAGTGGTTCAGGATCTTGGAATTGTCCTTGAATATCCTCCGGGTTCTCAATTGTGAAGTCGGATTCAAAAAATGGATTATCGGAAATTTGAATTGGAGTACTTGTTCGACTAGATGATGATTCTAAAGAAAAATCAACAGCGACAATATTGGCTAGATGTCTTGATCGAGTTACAGGTGGTGAACGTATGAAAGGTGGTGAACGTTTTGCTTGGTGCATTCACTGAATATCCTATTAGTTTTAAAGATAAAAATTATATAAGTTATCAAATTAATAGACTTTTCTGATTTTGCCCACGTTTCGAATAGCCAATAGATGCAGCAAGTAGCCAGGACCCTTTAAATCGGAAGCCCACAACTCGCCACTAATATCCAACTATTATTACGAACCAGAAAATTTGGATGTCTATTAATTTAATCGCTTTTTATAATTTTTCGTCGAAATTTTGAAATAAAAATCTATGTCCTAAAAACTAGAGCGTAGAAATGAGTAATAAAAAGAAGCGCGTCGAAAAACGTCGAAAAATAAAAATAAGAAAGAAAAACATCGAAACACAATCTGAACTTAGAAATTAAAGTTTTACGTCTAAAAGCTTAGCGTCTAAAAAGTAGCGACTAAAATCTTAAATCTAAAGGTACTAAAAATGTAATTCTAAAAGGAAAATTGGCAATTACTTAGAAGGCACTAAAATTTAAAACGGCGTCGCAAAATTCTAAAGCATCTAAATCTTAATTTAAAGAAAAAGCAATTAAGGGATTTTACAGCAAAGCCTAAAAATCTAGAAATATAAAATAACTACGGCAAAAACTAAACTTAGAACTAATTACGAACGATAAATATACAAATTATGAATTAAATGTTTAAAATATACAATTTATAAAAAGAAACAAAAAATGATAAAATTACAATTTATAAAAATATTGTTTTTATATTATTTATATAAAAGTATTCATATAAATAAATAATAATAACTAAAACTTAAAATACAAACTTAATTAAAAACTAAAACTAAATATTAAATATAAACCCTAATTAGGTTTTAAATAATAATAATTAAAAATTAAAACCCTAATTATGTAATTAATGTGTACTAGATTACCTGTCAGAGACGGCTCTGCGACTGCGGTGCTCTGTTCCTGAGTAGCTCCGCAACTGCAGAGATTAATAGTAATGGGTTCGGTATTGGGCTAAAACAGTTCGGCCCAGTCACAATTTTAATTAATAATTATTTTGGGCTTCGAACTAAATCCGGCCCAATAGGAATTTTTATGTTTTTTTTTGTATTTTTTTAAAAATTTTATAAAATAAAAAATAGCTGAATTTTATAAAATAAAAATAAACTTATATTTTAAAAACTTAAAATAAAAATAATTTTATAAACAAAATCTTAAAAATATAACTCTTTTATTATTATTATTATTAATATTATTATTTTTTTTAACACTTATTACAAATACAAAATATATTTACAAAATTAGAGATAAAAATATAGCGTTTTTCACCAAGTCCCCGGCAGCGGTGCCAAAAACTTGATGTGTGAGCGGAGGTGTACGAAATATACTATTATTTTTACTACGAAATACTACGAAATATGATACAAGTTTTAATTAATTTACGGATGGGATATACCTAAACCTTGCTACAACACTATAGGCAGTGTACCTAATCATAGAGTAGTGTAGTTTTTAGTAAGTCCGGTTCGTTCCACAGCGAGCTAGCAAAGTTTAACGCTATATTTTTAACAACTATATTTATATAAAATATATATAATTATATATAGTAATAATAATATATAAAAGGGGGGTTTTTACCGTTTAATGACCGGTTTGTCGATTTTAAATAAAGCGTAAAGATAAATGACGATAATTAAAATGCGTAAAATAAATAACAATATTTAAAGTTGCGATAATTAAAATTGTGATAAGAAATAAAATGACAATAAATAAAATGACAGAAAATAAAAGTACGATGAGATATAAAATAACACAATTATGCTTATTTAAACTTCTGTAATCATGATGTTTGACGTTTTGATTTTAATTTATTACTCTGGGTTAATTGTCCTTTGTCCTGGATTATTTGATACCTATCTGGTTTTTGTCCATAATAGTCCATCGGTCATAATTATAAAATGCTCGTCAAATTAACCTTATTTCAGAAGTCAAATATTCCAACTAATTAGGGATTCAGATTGTAACAAGGTTTTAATACTTTTTTAATAATTACACCAGGTTATCTACTAGGTGTAATCCAAGGTTTTAATACTTTGTTAACAATTGCACCAATTACCCTTGCATGTAATCCACCCTTATTTTAATGAGATATGAACATTAATGCACCCACTTGATCAGTTTGAATAATCAGTTACCCAACACGAATAATTAATTAAATGATTGTTAAAGATGCCGTATAAACGTCACTAAATAGGACATTCATAATCATTTAATAATTATTAGATTAACTAATTTGAAGATAGGTTCGACAGATTCCAACGAGTTATCATTCGATTAGACAATACCCCCATCTATTAATAGTCTATAGTCCAATATCCACAAGTGTCGGTCTTTTGTCCAAACCCAAATTATGGTACAAAATCCAATAACCCCGTCTTTAATATTTAGTCTAACATCACGATTACTTCGGCTCAAATAAGCATAATAATAACTTAGTTACGAGACATTAATTTAAAAGGGAAGAACATAGCTTACAGTGATTATTTATCGCGTAGTGTTATACGGACAGAGTTTCAACATAAAACCCGTAAAACATTTCTTACAATAACCCAAATTATTATTAATCTTAAATTAAACTTTAATATTATAAATATAAATTATAAATATAAATATATATCATATATAGATAGAGAGATTGAGTGAAAAAGGGATGCATTTCATCGTCTGAATTCGTTGGCTTTTATAGGCAATTCTTGAGACTGACTGCTCCGCGATCGTGGAGGTTTTACCCTTTGCA
Organism: Rutidosis leptorrhynchoides; assembly: GCF_046630445.1. NCBI lineage: Eukaryota > Viridiplantae > Streptophyta > Magnoliopsida > Asterales > Asteraceae > Rutidosis > Rutidosis leptorrhynchoides. Next base: position 243,763,690 of record NC_092336.1, read on the forward strand.
GCTCCGCGATCACGGAGGTTCGCCTTCCAGCTCACCAACATTTTTAAAATGTGGGCTGTTGTATTTTTATAATATATATAATTTTATATAATTACATATATATTATATTATATTCTTGTGCATAGTTAACTTTTAATTTTAGCTTCGTTGAGTCGTACGTTGATAGTTGGTTCATGTCTCGGTTCCGGATTTTCAAACGCCTTTTCGTACGCTTAGATTAAAAGAAAAGATATAGAATTTGAAATTGGAGAGATGGTCATGCTTAAAGTTGCACCTTGGAAAGGCGTTGTTCGATTTGGTAAACGAGGGAAATTAAATCCAAGGTATATTGGACCATTCAAGATTATTGATCGTGTCGGACCAGTAGCTTACCGACTTGAGTTACCTCAACAACTCGCTGCTGTACATAACACTTTCCACGTCTCGAATTTGAAGAAATGTTTTGCTAAAGAAGATCTCACTATTCTGTTAGACGAAATCCAAATCAACAAAAAACTTCAATTCATCGAAGAACCCGTCGAAATAATGGATCGTGAGGTTAAAAGACTTAAGCAAAACAAGATACCAATTGTTAAGGTTCGATGAAATGCTCGTAGAGGACCTAAGTTCACCTGGGAATGAGATGATCAGATGAAGAAGAAATACCCGCACCTATTTCCGAAAGATACGTCAACACCTCCAACTGCTTAAAATTTCGGGACGAAATTTATTTAACGGGTAGGTACTGTAGTGACCCAAAATTTTCCATGTTTATATATATTAAATGAAATTGATATTTACATGATTAAGTGTTTCCAACATGTTAAGCAATCAAACTTGTTAAGACTTGATTAATTGAAATAGGTTTTATATAGACAATTGACCACCCAAGTTGACCGGTGATTCACGAACGTTAAAACTTGTAAAAACTATATGATGAGATACATATGGATATATATATATATATATATATATATATATATATATATATATATATATATATATATATATATATATATATATATATATATATATATATATATATATATATATATATATATATAGTTATCATGATATTATTATAAGTATGTACCTCATTAAGTATTTTAACAATGAGTTATATACATAAAAATGAGACTATTGAATTAAGAAACTTGAAAATTATCGTTATAACAACGTCTTACTAATTACATATGAATCATTTTAAGATATTGACATACTATATATAAACATGATAAATGATAAGTAAACATATCATTAAGTATAATAACAATGATCTACATATGTAAAAACAAGAGTACTAACTTAAGGATTTCGAAACGAGACATATATGTAACGATTATCGTTGTAACGACATTTAACTGTATATATATCATACTAAGATATATTAATATATCATAATATCATGATAATGTCATAATTTAACATCTTTTTATATATAATAAACAATGGGTTAACAACATTTAACAAGATCGTTAACCTAAAGGTTTCAAAACAACACTTACATGTAACGACTAACGATGACTTAACGACTCAGTTAAAATGTATATACATGTGGTGTTTTAATATGTATTCATACACTTTTTAAAGACTTCAAGACACTTATCAAAGTACTTCTACTTAACAAAAATGCTTACAATTACATCCTCATTCATTTTCATCAACAATTCTACTCGTATGCACTCGTATTTGTACTCGTACAATACACAGCTTCTAAATGTATTTACTATTGGTATATACACTCCAATGATCAGCTCTTAGCAGCCCATGTGAGTCACCTAACCATTTGGGAACCATAATTTAACTTCTAGCATGAAATATCTCACAAAATTACAAACTTATGGAGCCTATATGGAACCCCTAATTCACGTGAAGTATGGTGTCCATAAACACTTTCATATTGCAACTTACATGCATCAAACTACTCTCTCTCAAGTGTTCTTCCATTATTCTAAGTGTTATTCATCATCTTCATCAAAATCTAGCTCAATCTAGTTCATAAATCCATACATAAACCAAGTTATAAAACAACTACTCAAGAACACACCAACAACACTTCCAAAGATCCTTTGAAGCTAAATCCATTTTTATCATTTCCAGTAGGTTTATCCACAAAATCTGAGGTAGTAATGATGTTCATAACATCATTCGATTCATATATATAAAACTACGTTATTAGAAGGTTTAAACTTGTAATCACTAGAACATAGTTTAGTTAATTCTAAACTTATTCGCAAATAAAATTTAATCCTTCTAACTTGACATTTAAAATCAACTAAACACATGTTCTATATCTATATGACATGCTAACTTAATGATTTAAAACCTAAAAACACGAAAAACACCGTAAAACCGGATATACGCCGTCGTAGTAACACCGCGGGCTGTTTTGGGTTAGTTAATTAAAAACTATGATAAACTTAGATTTAAAAGTTGTTCTTCTGGGAAAATAATTTTTCTTATGAACATGAAACTATATCCAAAAATCATGGTTAAACTCAAAGTAGAAGTATGTTTTCCAAAATGGTCATCTAGACGTCGTTCTTTCGACTGAAATGACTACCTTTACAAAAACGACTTGTAACCTATATTTCTGACTATAAACTTATACCTTTTCTGTTTAGATTCATAAACTTAAGTTTAATATGAAACCATAGCAACTTGAATCACTTAAAACGGATTTAAAACGAAGAAGTTATGGGTAAAACAAGATTGGATAATTTTGCTTGTTGTAGCTACGTGAAATTTGTAACAAATCTATACAAATCATATCCTAGCTAACTTATATTGTATTATACATGTATTCTAATATATTATGTAATCTTGGGATACCATAGACACGTATGCAAATGTTTTGACATATCATATCGACCCATGTATATATATTATTTGGAACAACCAGACACTCTATATGCAGTAATGATTGAGTTAGCTATACAGGGTTGAGGTTGATTCCAAAAATATATATACTTTGAGTTGTGATCTAGCCTGAGACGTGTATACAGTGGGTCGTGGATTGATTCAAGATAATATATATCAATTTATTTATGTACCTCTAACTGTGGACAACTAGTTGTAGGTTACTAACGAGGACATCTGACTTAATAAACTTAAAACATTAAAACGTATTAAAAATGTTGTAGTTATATTTTGAACATACTTTGATATATATGTACATATTTGTTATAGGTTCGTGAATCGACCAGTGGCCAAGTCTTACTTCCCGACGAAGTAAAAATCTGTGAAAGTGAGTTATAGTCCCACTTTTAAAATCTAATATTTTTGGGATGAGAATACATGCAGCTTTCTAAATGTTTTACAAAATAGACACAAGTACACGAAACTACATTCTATGGTTGGATTATTAAACGTAATATTGCCCCTTCAAGTCTGGTAGCCTAAGAATTAGGGAAATGATCCCTAAGTGACGCGAATCCTAAAGATAGATCTATGGGCCTAACAAACCCCATTCTGGAATTTAGAATGCTTTAATACTTCGATTTATATGGTGATTGTGATTGCCAATTTATGACATACTTGCGAGTATGCGGGGAATATTCTATATGCATTACGTTAATGTTGGTTACCAGGTGTTCATCATAGAATGATTTTTATACACTTGTGAGTGTAGGATCATTGAATAAATGAAATCTTGTGGTCTATTATATTAATTTGATAATATATAGGTTAAACCTATAACTCACCAATATTTTTGTTGACGTTTAAAGCATGTTTATTCTCAGGTGATTATTAAGAGCTTCCGCTGTTGCATGCTAATATATAGACAAGACTTGGTGTCAGCATGCTTGTATAATATTATTTAAAACTGCATTCGAGATTTACTTTGTTGTAACATATTAATATTGTAAACCAATATGTATTGGTAGTGTATAAGTGTGATATTTTTAGATTATCATTTCTGAAAATCTAAGTGGTGCCCTTTTAACCTTGTCGATAAAATAAAGGTTATGGTTTGTTTTTAAAATGAATGCAGTCTTTGAAAAACGTCTCATACAGAGGTCAAAACCTCGCAACGAAATCAATTAATATGGAATGTTTATAATCAATATGAACGGGACATTTCAGTTGGTATCCGAGTGTTGGTCTTAGAGAACCAGAAAATTACATTAGTGTGTCTTACCGAGTTTGTTAGGATGCATTAGTGAGTCTGGACTTCGACCGGGTTTTCTTTAAAAAATGATTGCTTAACACTTTTTGTTGGAAACTATATATTATTAACATGTAAATATTATGTGATATATTAACCTCTTAATGTGTTTGATATTGTGTGATAGATGTCTACCACTAGTACAAATCCCATCGACTCACCTAATAATAATGAAGAGTCGAAATACTTTGGGAAGATTCACAAATTCCCGAAGAGGAACCGAAAGAAGAGGAACCGGAAGAGGAGGAACCAGAAGAGGAGGAACCGGAAGAAGAAGAGGTTCCGGAGGAAGAAATATTGATACCTACTGTAAATCGATTAAATAAAAGAAAATCCTCAACCAACGAACCAAAGTCAATAATGGTCAATGGTGTTTCCGTCGAGGAAGCAAAATATTGGGAAGATTACCAATTTTCTGATGAATCGGATCCCGATGAGGATTCCGATGATGTTATAGAAATTACCTCGACCCAATTTAATAAAGCAAAAGAAAATAATAGGGGAAAAGGTATAAAAATAGAGAAACCTGATTCCAACCCCGATGAACTTTATATGTATCGGCAACATCCGTATTTCCTAAAATGTAACAATAACCCGGGAACCTCTAAACCACCAGGTTTTTCTAAAACATTGTGGAAAATAACAGCTCGTATTAGAGGAACACCATATATCCCTAGAAAATTAGGAAAACGAACCAAGTCCGAAGAAGAAGAAACCAGTGATTCAGATTAGAGGGTTGTAATCATGTTGTGTATTATATGTATTGTAGTGTGCTTGTACTTTTATGTTCTATGTAAAAATTGTTTGTATTGTTTGTTAATTATCTTTTACGAATCTAATCATTGTCTATTTTACAGTATAAAAACAAAATGGACGTTAAGGGTAGACAACCGAATATTTTAGAAGACCTACCAGAGGATATGATTGAGGAAATCTTGTCTAGAGTCGGTCAGAATTCATCAGCACATTTAGTTATGGTGAAATTAACTTGTCAAACATTTAAAAGACTTTCCAGAAATGCCTTAGTTTATAAAAGGCTTTCCTTTGATAGGTGGGGTATATCACATTGGGGAGACCGTAAGTTATGCCGTGTTTTCTTTAAAGCATTAAATGCGGGGAACCCAAATGCAATTTTACGCTATGGGATAAGAACCTATTTTGACTCAACATATCCCAACATAGGGTTTCGTGAGTTAGAAAGAGCTTCTAACATGCAACATAAAGAAGCATGTTATACTTACGGGTTAGTGATGTTCTCTTCTTACCAAAGTGAGAAAAAGAACATTGGGTTACAACTTTTAAATAAAATCTTCCCACAAGTGACGGATTCAGTAGTTGGGGTGAGAAACAAGGTTTTTAGATTATTACGGGGCTGTTGGACATTACGAAACCCTCGTCCTTTTGACGACTTTACAACATGCTGCCTAACCAAATGTCATAACGGTTACTTTCCACAAGACCAAGGATGGGAAGTCGTCTTAGTAAAACCAGAATGCATGACTTGTTTCTGGACTTATGAATTACGTGTCTTTATTTCTTTTGCTGAACAACTTGCGTATTAACTAGAATTGCCTTTATAGCTGCCGAGTAGCAAAGTTATTATATGCTATATTTCATCCTATATGTATAATAGCGGTATTGTGAGTTTGTAAATTATTGTATAAAAGTTTGAACGCGAAATATTATTATAATCAGTTTTTCATATAGAATTATAGTAGTTAAATTGTATATTAGCTACTAAGTATGAACTTAACGGGTAGGTACTACCCGAATTAAAACTATAAAACGCTAATATGAAGAAAACGCTTTTATAAATGAGTTCATATTATGCTACGAAATACTATTGACTACTCTTAATATTCTATATGATTAACTTAATTCTTTTGGGCTATTTTTGAAGGAAATGGCACCGACGACTTGTCAGAATTTGAACATGAGCGAGGAAGACTTCCGTATTTTCCTTGCAGCAAACATAGCCGCAGTACAGGCTGCGATGCAAAATAACAATAACTCTGGATCTAGCAGTGGAACTAATTCCACAAGAAATCGTGTAGGATGCTCCTACAAAGAATTCACTGCCTGCAAACCTTTGGAATTTGATGGAACCGAAGGACCAATTGGATTGAAACGGTGGACCAAGAAAGTCTAATCGGTGTTTGTCATAAGTAAGTGTACTGAAGAGGACAAAGTTAAGTACGCTACGCATACCTTCACAGGTACTGTGTTAACGTGGTGGAACACCTATCTTGAACAGGTAGGACAAAATGCTGCTTACGCACTACCGTGGTTGGCATTCAAGCAATTGATGAACGAGCAGTATCGTCCTAGAAACGAAATCAATAAGATCAAGGTAGAACTTAGAGAGTTACGAACACAAGGGTTCGACATTACTACATATGAACGACGATTCACAGAGTTGTGCCTATTGTGTCCGGGATCATTCGAAGATGAAGAAGAGAAAATCGACGCATTTGTAAAAGGGTTACCAGTAAGGATTCAAGAAGATGTGAGTTCACACGAGCCCGCTTCCATCCAGAAGGCAAGTCGAATGGCTCATAGAGTCATAAATCAGATTGAGGGGAGAATTAATGTAATGACCCGCACTTTTTCGATCAATTTATACTTATAAGATTAATATTTACATAAATTAAACCTTACCAACATGATAAGCAATCCAAATTGTTGAGACTTATGTTTTCAAAGAGAGTTTTACACAACGATTGACCGTCTAGTTTGACCGATGATATCACGAACTATACAATATATGATAATTATACGTTTGTGTATATATATGTATATATACATATTTAACATGATCTAAGGATGTTTTAATACCTCATTTTGTATTAATAACAATAAGTTATAAGTATATTTTGAAACTACTAACTTAAGTTTTCAAAACAATAACCATACGTAACGTTATTTGATATAAATACTTATAACCTATAATGTTTATACATATATCGTATATATAATGTATTTAATCACTTTTTAAAGACTTAAATACATAAAACAATATAAGTATATTCACAAAAGATAGCTATATTTGAATTCTCATTCCATTTTTCACAAAATTTCTATACGTATATCTAGAGTACATGTACTCGTATCATACCTAGCTTCTATACGTATTTACTATTGGTATATACACATCAAATCACCACCAACCAGCCCTTGTTCATGCCTTATGTATAAGGTAACTCTCTTGTTCATGCCTTATGTATAAGGTAACTACTTTTGATGTTTAGTATGACTAATTACATAAAAATACAACATGAAATTTTGTCCATGTTTTTCCATTAATCATGTTTTTATGGCCTTAAATACATCTTCCATTTTCAAATTTTACTACCTCATTTCTTTAACCAAAAACACACTCTTAAGAAACTCCATAACCATTCAGCTAAAATCCATGAAGATCTAGCCATAAAAACATCACTTAATCACCATAAGAAAACTCTTACAAAAACACTTCAAGAATCCTTCCAAGAACACAAGTTTACTTCCAATCTTTCATCCAATTCCATCACCCTTTTGGTTCTAGGTTCTTACTCCTCTTTTACAGCAATCTTGTCCAAGTAACTTGAGGTAGTAACTTTGTTCATAACCTTATTCGATTCATATATATATAGCTATCTTATTTTGTGGTATAAAATTTTAACAACAAGAACATAGTTTGAATGTTTTCAAACTTGTTTGCAAACTAAATAGATCCTTCTAACTTAACTTTTAAAATACTTCAAGACCTGTAATATAACATAAATATATGCTAATTTAACAAGGTATAACTTGGTTTTTCAAAGAACACCTTAAAAACTGTTTTTACGACGTCGGAGTGCAACCGGGGGCTGTTTGGGGTTGGATAATTAAAAACCATCTTGAACTTTGAATTGGAGGTTTATATTCTGGAAAAATGATATTTCTTATGAATATGTTAACACATAAAAATTTCATGATTTAATTCAAAGTATAAGTGTTTTTAGAAAAATGGTCATTAAATGATATTTTTGTAACAAAAATGATTAACTTCATAAGTTTCACCAAAGTTTGACCTTTGACCTGTGATTTCGAATACAAACTAAGGTATTTACAGTTCATATTCTTAAATAGGGACTCGATCCAAGGAAGTGGCAAGTTGAACCAACGAAAACGGAGTTGTAACGAAGAAACTATGACCAAAACAAAATCGGATATCCAAGACTTGTTTAGTCACGAAAATAATTGGAGAAAAATTAAATAAATCACATCTTTTTAAAATAACATGATATTTTATATATATGTACTCATAATTTAATTTTATATGGTTCAGGATCACCCGTAAACAATACGAGAAGATTAATCATAAGATCCCATGATTGTACGCAACACGTCATTTGACAACACCGGTACTTTATGTACGCAACACGTCATTTGACAACACCGGTACCGTGGGTCAAGATTAATCTCGACCAATACATATTCGATGGGGGTTTTATTTATTTCATTGGGGGTTTATTAAACACCTAAAAATGAACCATTAAAATTGAATTACTAACATCGAGCTGCTAACTACGGACTAAGGAATTATTAAAAGTATTAAAAGTATAACAAGTATATATATGTGACGATTTTTTAAAAAGAAAAGGTATTGATATATTATATATGGATAGGTTCGTGATATCAATCGGAGACAAAGTCGAAATTACATATCTTCAAGACAAAAGTGAGAATATAGTCCCACTTTTAAACTCTAAATATTTCGGGATGAGAATACATGTATTTTATGTTTTACGATATGGACACAAGTAACTGAAAAATATATTCTACGTTGAGTTGTACCACTAGCATACTTCCCTGTAGCTTGGTAACTATTATTTACAGCGGTATTGTAAACGCGAATCCTGTTGATAGATCTATCGGGCCTGACAACCCCAACCGAACTGGACGACCAGTATTCAACGGTTGCACAGTACTTCGTTTCGTGACTACACTTGGTACGGTGTAGTAAGATTTCATAATAAAGGGAATATGCGATGTGATTAAATGTTAAGTATGGTTATCAAGTGCTCAACCACTTAGAATATTTTTATTAAAATGTTTATATATGAAATCTTGTGGTCTATATATTTATATTGCTGCCGGCATTAAACCTATATCTCACCAACTTTATGTTGACGTTTTAAACATGTCTATTCTCAGGTGATAACTAAAAGCTTCCGCTGCAACATGTTGAATTTAAACAAGATCTTGAGTATGCATATTTGTGTCAAAAATAAAACTGCATATCGGAGGATTTGTAATGTAAAATATGCTAGAAATCGTATTGTTATCATCACATGTAAAGTTTGTAAGTCTAAGATTATCGCTAAACGATAATCATCTTTTTATTGTCTAAAGCTTGTATTAAAATAAGAGTTATGGTTTGTAATGTAAAATAAATGCAGTTGTTCTTTTAAAAATGTCGCATATAGAGGTCAATACCTCGCAATGAAATCATACGTTATCTAACTCGTTCTTATGGTTAAGGACGGGTTATGACATGTGGTATCAGAGCGGTGGTCTTAGCGAACCAGGTTTGCATTAGTGTGTCTAACTGATAAGTCGTTAGGATACATTAGTAAGTCTGGACTTTGACCGGGTCTGATTTAAAAACCATTGCTTATCATTGTTGGTTAAAATTTATATGTAAATATTATGTAGTACTAATGGGTTAGTTGTTGTGTGATAGATGTCGGGCTCAAAACTTGTCATCACGTTCAGCGACTCCGAACCAGAATCTTCAGATGGTGTTCCAGTCATTAACCTATCCGATGACGAAAATAATATCTTTGGGGAAGACTCACAAATTCTGGATGAACCGACTATAAAGAACCCGGAAAGTGAACCCGAGGAGGAAAGTGAACCCGAGGAGGAAAGTGAACCCGAGGAGGAAAGTGAACCCGAGGAGGAAAGTGAACCCGAGGAAGAAATACAGGAAATTACAAAAGACAAGTTCGAACTAGGAAAGAAACGAAAGGCTAATGAATTAGAAAATTCAAATCCCGAGTTTAGTAAGGATGATGTGGCACCAACTCCACTAGACACTACCACCCCTATTCCTGCTATTCCTATTCGTTCTATCCCGGCATCCAGTTCTTCAGTCCCACAGCCAAAATATAGGCAGACAGCCAGGATAAGCGTTAAGCGATTCTTTGAACCTAAACGTCCTAGAAAATAGACCAAACGATGCGCTGCCGTATTAAACCATGGGATCATATAATGTTTTGTATAATATTATTAGTGTGGTTTGCTTAATGTTCGATGTAAGATAAGCATATGTAAAATAGTGAAGTGTGAAATGCAATAATTTTCCATGGTTAAGTATTATTTAGATGGTAGTAATTGATTCTGTACTAAGCTATTAAGTATGGACATTAACGGGTAGGTACTACCCTAGATATAATTATAAAACGCTAATAAGAAGAAAAGGCTTTTATAATAATACCTGGTTCATATTATTAATAAGCTATAATGTACTGTAAATATACACTACATCTATAATATTCCATGTGAATAATTATTTTCTTTTCATTCTTATAGAAGAATATGGCGCGATTGAACCGAATGACGGAACAAGAAATCCAGGAACTCATCAATCAGCGAGTGAACGACAGAATGTTATGGGTCGAGGCTGCAAGAGGTGCTGCAGTTAACCCAAATCCTCGTGTGGGGTGCACTTACAAAACTTTTCAAGCTTGCAAGCCCTCATCATTCAGTGGAACAGAAGGACCGATCGGTTTAACCCGGTGGATAGAAAAGATGGAGACTGTGTTTAAAATAAGTGGTTGTGTTGAAAAGGACATGACCAAGTATGCATCGTGCACTTTATAAGATAGTGCACTCACGTGGTGGAAAAATTATGTGAAGGCTGTAGGAGGAGATGTAGCTTATGATACTCCTTGGGAAGAATTCAAAACAATGTTAATCAACGAGTATTGTCCAAGGAACGAGGTTAGGAAGTTGGAAGATGAATTACGAAGCCTGAAGGTTGTTGGTACTGAAATCACCAACTACAATCAGCGATTCATGGAATTAGTTTTGCTATGTCCTGAATTGGTTCCAACCGAAGAACGGAAGATTGAAATGTACAAAGATGGTTTGCCCAAAAAGGTCAAGGCAAATGTTACAGCATCGAAACCTAAGACAATTCATGAAGCTATAACCATGGCAAACGAGCTAATGGATCAGGTCATCATGGATAAGAAAGTATCCAATACTGATGTGAAGGTATCAGGTAACAAAAGAAAGTGGAATGGAAATTATGATCGAGGTAACCAACAACAATCTTTTAAGAAACAAGAAATCACGCAAGGTGCGGGTAGTGGTTTAAGCTTTGGTTATAAAGGACAAAATCCTTTATGCAACCGATGCCACAAACATCACTCTGGTTACTGTAATGTGGTATGCAACAAATGTAATCGAAAGGGTCATCTTGCTGAAGATTGTAGGGCTCTCGTTACAAATACAAATGGTACCAAGACTCCTGCCACTAATGCAAATAGAACTGCTTTGGCTACTGTTACTTGTTATGGATGTGGGAAACAGGGTCATTATAAGAGCCAGTGCCCGAATCCAGAGAAGAATATCGGACCTGCACGAGGGAGAGCATTTGTTATTAATGCTAGAGAGGCGTGTGAAGACCCGGAGCTTGTTACGGGTACGTTTACCATTAATAACTTATCCGCATCTATTATATTTGATACTGGTGCTGATAGAAGTTACGTGTGTAGAGACTTTCACGCTAAATTGAATTGTTCATCATTACCTCTAGATGCTAAGTACATGATTGAGTTAGCTAATGGTAAACTAATTAAAGCCGATAAAATTTGCCGTGATTGTAAAATAAATTTAGCCGGAGAAACATTTAAGATTGATTTGATACCCGTAGAATTAGGAAGTTTTGATGTAATAGTCGGCATGGACTGGATGTCCAAAATAGGAGCTGAAGTTGTGTGCGCCAAGAAGGCAATTCGCATTCCTCGTTAGGATAAAACGCCAGTAATGATTTATGGAGAGAAGGGTAACTCAAAGCTAAAACTCATTAGTTATCTGAAAGCTCAAAAGTGCTTGAAGAAAGGGTGCTATGCTATCTTAGCACATGTTAATAAAGTCGAAAAGAAAGAAAAAGAGAAGTGCATCAATGACGTGCCTGTGGCAAGAGATTTTCCTGAAGTATTTCCGGAAGAGTTGCCGGGATTACCTCCATTTAGATCTGTAGAATTTCAAATAGATCTTGTACCAGGAGCTGCACCGGTTGCCCGTGCTCCATATAGACTTTCACCGTCCGAGTTAAAAGAACTTCAGAGTCAGTTAAAAGAATTACTGGATCGTGGATTCATACGACCAAGTACTTCACCGTGGGGAGCTCCAATTTTATTCGTCAAGAAGAAAGACGGATCTTTCCGAATGTGTATAGATTATCGTGAATTAAATAAGTTAACTATCAAGAATCGGTATCCACTACCGAGAATTGACGACTTATTTGATCAACTCCAAGGATCATGTGTGTACTCAAAAATTGACCTAAGATCGGGCTATCATCAATTACGTGTCAAAGAAGAAGATATACCGAAAACTGCTTTTCGGACACTCTACGGTCATTACGAATTTTTGGTCATGCCGTTTGGATTGACGAATGCGCCAGCTGTATTCATGGACCTCATGAATCGAGTTTGTAGTCCATATTTAGATAAGTTTGTTATCGTTTTCATTGATGATATTCTTATCTATTCCAAGAGTGAACAAGAGCATGAGCAGCATTTAAGTTTAATATTAGAGTTGTTGAGAAAAGAACAGCTATACGCTAAATTTTCTAAGTGTGCTTTCTGGTTGAAAGAAGTGCAATTTCTTGGCCACGTTGTTAGTAGCAAAGGCATTCAGGTTGATCCAGCAAAAATTGAAGCCATTGAAAAATGGGAGACTCCTAAGACACCAATGCAGATACGCCAATTTTTGGGTTTAGCCGGTTATTATAGAAGGTTTATTCAAGATTTTTCCCGAATAGCTAAGCCGTTGACAGCGTTAACGCAAAAAGGGAAGAAATATGAATGGACATCTGAGCAGGAGAGTGCATTCCAATTACTAAAGAAGAAGTTAACTACGGCGCCTATTTTATCGTTACCAGAAGGGAACGATGATTTTGAAATATATTGTGACGCTTCGCGACAAGGTTTTGGTTGCGTTCTTATGCAACGGAAGAAAGTTATTGCATACGCATCCCGACAATTGAAGATTCACGAGCGGAATTATACGACGCATGATTTAGAACTGGGAGCAGTCGTGTTTGCATTGAAGATATGGAGACACTACTTGTATGGGGTTAAATGCACTGTGTTTACTGATCATAAAAGCCTTCAACATATTTTTGATCAGAAACAGCTGAACATGAGGCAACGTAGGTGGGTCGAGTTAATAAACGACTATGATTGTGAAATTCGTTATCATCCCGGGAAAGCGAATGTGGTGGCTGACGCTTTAAGCAGAAAGGAACGAGAACCAATTCGAGTACGAGCAATGAACATAAAAATTCGCATGAATCTCAACTCACAAATCAAAGAGGCTCAACGAGAAGCTCTTACTAAAGGAAACATAGGAAATGAAATAATGAAGAAGTATGAGAAGCAACTCGTTATACGGGAAGATGGAATTCAATATTTTGCAAATCGTATTTGGGTACCGAAGTTGGGTGGATTAAGGAAGTTGATATTGAACGAGGCACATAAGACAAGATACTCGATACATCCTGGAGTTGGAAAGATGTATCAAGATCTTAAGACGCATTATTGGTGGCCTAATTTGAAGACAGACGTTGCAACATATGTTGGGGAATGTTTAACATGTTCCAAAGTCAAAGCAGAACACCAGAAGCCGTCAGGATTACTTCAACAACCAGAAATCCCAGAATGGAAATGGGACGGTATTACCATGGATTTCATCATGAAGTTACCAAAGACTGCCTGGGGATACGACACTATTTGGGTAATTGTTGATCATCTTACCAAATCTGCACATTTCTTGCCTATAAAGGAAACGGATAGAATGGAGAAATTATTACAATTATATATAAAGGAAATAGTTTCAAGGCATGGAATACCTATTTCCATTATATCTGATCGTGATAGTAGATTTACCTCAAAGTTCTGACAATCACTACAAGAGACACTAGGAACTCGTTTGTATATGAGTACCGCATATCATCCGCAAACCGACGGGCAGAGTGAAAGAACAATTCAGACTCTTGAAGACATGCTCAGGGCATGTGTGATCGATTTTGGAAACGGATGGGATAAATATCTACCATTAGCAGAATCCTCGTATAATAATAGTTATCATGCGAGCATTAAAGCTGCGCCATTCGAAGCATTGTACGGAAGGAGGTGTAGATCTCCTATTTGTTGGAATGAAGTAGGAGATCGATAATTAACTGGTCCCGAGATCATACACGAAACGACTGAGAAGATAGTACAAATCAAGGAGAGATTGAAAACAGCCCGTAGTCGCCAAAAGAGCTACGCCGATGTCCGAAGGAAACCATTAGAGTTTCATATTGGGGACATGGTTATGTTAAAAGTGTCACCATGGAAAGGTGTAATACGTTTCGGCAAAAGGGGTAAATTGAACCCAAGGTACGTAGGCCCGTTCAAGATCATCGAACGCATTGGACCGGTAGCTTATCGACTCGAGTTACCGCAACAACTCGCCGGAGTACATAATACCTTTCACGTCTCAAACCTTAAGAAGTGTCTTGCAAAGGAAGATCTCACCATTCCTCTTGAAGAAATCCATGTCGACGAGAAACTACAATTCGTCGAAGAACCAATCGAAATCATGGACCGTGAAGTTAAACAGCTCAAGCAGAGCAACATACCGATCATTAAGGTTCGTTGGAATGCTCGAAGAGGTCCTGAGTTTACTTGGGAACGAGAGGATCAGATGAAACAAAAGTATCCACACTTGTTTCTCGATGACGCAAAATAGGTACAATTTTAAAATTTCGGGACGAAATTTATTTAACGGGTAGGTACTGTAATGACCCGCACTTTTTCGATCAATTTATACTTATAAGATTAATATTTACATAAATTAAACCTTACCAACATGATAAGCAATCCAAATTGTTGAGACTTATGTTTTCAAAGAGAGTTTTACACAACGATTGACCGTCTAGTTTGACCGATGATATCACGAACTATACAATATATGATAATTATACGTTTGTGTATATATATGTATATATACATATTTAACATGATCTAAGGATGTTTTAATACCTCATTTTGTATTAATAACAATAAGTTATAAGTATATTTTGAAACTACTAACTTAAGTTTTCAAAACAATAACCATACGTAACGTTATTTGATATAAATACTTATAACCTATAATGTTTATACATATATCGTATATATAATGTATTTAATCACTTTTTAAAGACTTAAATACATAAAACAATATAAGTATATTCACAAAAGATAGCTATATTTGAATTCTCATTCCATTTTTCACAAAATTTCTATACGTATATCTAGAGTACATGTACTCGTATCATACCTAGCTTCTATACGTATTTACTATTGGTATATACACATCAAATCACCACCAACCAGCCCTTGTTCATGCCTTATGTATAAGGTAACTCTCTTGTTCATGCCTTATGTATAAGGTAACTACTTTTGATGTTTAGTATGACTAATTACATAAAAATACAACATGAAATTTTGTCCATGTTTTTCCATTAATCATGTTTTTATGGCCTTAAATACATCTTCCATTTTCAAATTTTACTACCTCATTTCTTTAACCAAAAACACACTCTTAAGAAACTCCATAACCATTCAGCTAAAATCCATGAAGATCTAGCCATAAAAACATCACTTAATCACCATAAGAAAACTCTTACAAAAACACTTCAAGAATCCTTCCAAGAACACAAGTTTACTTCCAATCTTTCATCCAATTCCATCACCCTTTTGGTTCTAGGTTCTTACTCCTCTTTTACAGCAATCTTGTCCAAGTAACTTGAGGTAGTAACTTTGTTCATAACCTTATTCGATTCATATATATATAGCTATCTTATTTTGTGGTATAAAATTTTAACAACAAGAACATAGTTTGAATGTTTTCAAACTTGTTTGCAAACTAAATAGATCCTTCTAACTTAACTTTTAAAATACTTCAAGACCTGTAATATAACATAAATATATGCTAATTTAACAAGGTATAACTTGGTTTTTCAAAGAACACCTTAAAAACTGTTTTTACGACGTCGGAGTGCAACCGGGGGCTGTTTGGGGTTGGATAATTAAAAACCATCTTGAACTTTGAATTGGAGGTTTATATTCTGGAAAAATGATATTTCTTATGAATATGTTAACACATAAAAATTTCATGATTTAATTCAAAGTATAAGTGTTTTTAGAAAAATGGTCATTAAATGATATTTTTGTAACAAAAATGATTAACTTCATAAGTTTCACCAAAGTTTGACCTTTGACCTGTGATTTCGAATACAAACTAAGGTATTTACAGTTCATATTCTTAAATAGGGACTCGATCCAAGGAAGTGGCAAGTTGAACCAACGAAAACGGAGTTGTAACGAAGAAACTTTGACCAAAACAAAATCGGATATCCAAGACTTGTTTAGTCACGAAAATAATTGGAGAAAAATTAAATAAATCACATCTTTTTAAAATAACATGATATTTTATATATATGTACTCATAATTTAATTTTATATGGTTCAGGATCACCCGTAAACAATACGAGAAGATTAATCATAAGATCCCATGATTGTACGCAACACGTCATTTGACAACACCGGTACTTTATGTACGCAACACGTCATTTGACAACACCGGTACCGTGGGTCAAGATTAATCTCGACCAATACATATTCGATGGGGGTTTTATTTATTTCATTGGGGGTTTATTAAACACCTAAAAATGAACCATTAAAATTGAATTACTAACATCGAGCTGCTAACTACGGACTAAGGAATTATTAAAAGTATTAAAAGTATAACAAGTATATATATGTGACGATTTTTTAAAAAGAAAAGGTATTGATATATTATATATGGATAGGTTCGTGATATCAATCGGAGACCAAGTCGAAATTACATATCTTCAAGACAAAAGTGAGTATATAGTCCCACTTTTAAACTCTAAATATTTCGGGATGAGAATACATGTATTTTATGTTTTACGATATGGACACAAGTAACTGAAAAATATATTCTACGTTGAGTTGTACCACTGGCATACTTCCCTGTAGCTTGGTAACTATTATTTACAGCGGTATTGTAAACGCGAATCCTGTTGATAGATCTATCGGGCCTGACAACCCCAACCGGACTGGACGACCAGTATTCAACGGTTGCACAGTACTTCGTTTCGTGACTACACTTGGTACGGTGTAGTAAGATTTCATAATAAAGGGAATATGCGACGTGATTAAATGTTAAGTATGGTTATCAAGTGCTCAACCACTTAGAATATTTTTATTAAAATGTTTATATATGAAATCTTGTGGTCTATATATTTATATTGCTGCTGGCATTAAACCTATATCTCACCAACTTTATGTTGACGTTTTAAACATGTCTATTCTCAGGTGATAACTAAAAGCTTCCGCTGCAACATGTTGAATTTAAACAAGATCTTGAGTATGCATATTTGTGTCAAAAATAAAACTGCATATCGGAGGATTTGTAATGTAAAATATGCTAGAAATCGTATTGTTATCATCACATGTAAAGTTTGTAAGTCTAAGATTATCGCTAAACGATAATCATCTTTTTATTGTCTAAAGCTTGTATTAAAATAAGAGTTATGGTTTGTAATGTAAAATAAATGCAGTTGTTCTTTTAAAAATGTCGCATATAGAGGTCAATACCTCGCAATGAAATCATACGTTATCTAACTCGTTCTTATGGTTAAGGACGGGTTATGACAATTAAAGAGCAAGTGACCGAAGAAGCTAACATGAAACAAGTCAAGAAGAAGTGGGAAGAAAACAGTGACAAGAGTCACCAATACAACAACAACAACAACAACAACAACAACAAGAATCGCAATTATAAATGCAATAACTACCACCACAACAGCAACTTTAACCGCAACAACAATAACAATCCCAACAACAACTATAACAACTACAATAACCGTTCCAACAATAACAACAACCGCAACAACAACAATCCCAGCAATAACAACCAGAGGCAGAAACCATGCCAGAGGTGTGAAGGATACCATCCGACTGGGCTTTGTACGACATCGTGTACTAAGTGTAATATAAAGGGTCATCGTACGACGAAGTGTAATGTTTACGGACCAATGGCTAACAAGAACAAAGAAACAAATAATGTCGGAACAAATAATACCGCCATTATTTGTTATGGATGTGGGAAGCCGGGTCATATCAGAAATGAATGCCCAAATTAGGAGAATACTAATGGATAGGGTCACGGAAGAGCTATCAATATTAATACGACAGAAGCGCAAGAAGACCCGGAGCTTGTTACGGGTACGTTTCTTATTGATGAAAAACCTGCTTATGTTTTATTTGATTCGGGTACGGATAGAAGCTATATGAGTAGTGATTTTTGTGCTAAATTAAGTGGTCCATTGACGCCTATGAATAATAAATTTTTACTCGAATTAGCAAACGGTAAATTAATTTCGGCATGTCGGAATCGAGAAATTAAATTGGTTAGCGAAACGTTTAAGATTGATTTGATACCAGTAGAGTTAGGGAGTTTTAATGTGATAATTGGCATGGACTGGTTGAAAAAGGAGAGAGCGGAGATCGTATTACAAAAATGCAATTCGCATTGTACAAAAAGAAGGAATACCCTTAATGGTGTATGGAGAAAAGAGCAACGCGAAGTTAAATCTTATTAGTAGTATGAAGGCGCAAAAACTAATAAGAAAAGGTTGTTACGTCATTCTAGCACACATCAAGGAAGTTAAACCTGAAGAAATGCACATTAGTGATGTTCCCGTCGTAAAAGAATTTCCCGATGTATTTCCGAAAGAATTACCGGGATTACCCCCACATCGATCTGTTGAATTTCAAATAGACCTTGTAGCAGGAGTGAAAGGACCCGTTCATATACATTATAAACGATTCCCAATAGTTGATTACATTGTGAGGTATTTGACCTCTATATGATACATTTTACAAACATTGCATTCGTTTTTAAAAGACAATCTTTCTTTACATCAAAAATTGACAGGCATGCATACCATTTCATAATATCCACTATCCAACTATAAATTGATTTAATAATAATCTTTGATGAACTCAATGACTCGAATGCAACGTTCTTCGAAATATGCTATGAAAGACTCCAAGTAATATCTTTAAAATGAGCAAATGCACAGCGGAAGATTTCTTTAACACCTGAGAATAAACATGCTTTAAAGTGTCAACCAAAAGGTTGGTGAGTTCATTAGTTTATCATAATCATTTATTTCCATCATTTTAATAGACCACAAGAATTTCATTTCCAGTTCTCATAAATATACGTCCCATGCATAGAGATAAAAAATAATCATTCATACGGTGAACACCTGGTAACCGACATTAACTAGATACATATAAGAATATCCCCTATCATTCCGGGATCCTCCTTCGGACATGATATAATTTCGAAGTACTAAAGCATCCGGTACTTTGGATGGGGTTTGTTAGGCCCAATAGATCTATCTTTAGTATTCGCGTCAATTAGGGTGTCTGTTCCCTAATTCTTAGATTACCAGACTTTAATAAAAAGGGGCATATTCGATTTCGATAATTCAACCATAGAATGTAGTTTCAATTACTTGTGTCTATTTTGTCAAACATTTATAAAAGCGCATGTATTCTCAGTCCCAAAAATATAAAGGGTAAAAAGGTAAATGAAACTCACCATACTGTATTTCGTAGTAAAAATACATATAACGTCATTGAACAAGTGCAAGGTTGGCCTCGGATTCATGAACCTAAATTAATTATATATATTTATGTGTTGGTCAATATTTGTCTAACAAATTAGGTCAAGTCATAGTGTACCACAATCCTAATGCTCGAGACTAATATGCAAAAGTCAACAAAAGTAAATTTGACTCAAAATAATTTCCAAAAATCTATACATGATTAATATATAGTTTAAATATCGTCGTTTTATATTTTTAAATATTTTTAAAAGATTTATTAGAGTAAATAATATAATTTATTTATTAATAAATAAAATTTTATATTATATTTATATAATAAAATATACTTTTATATATATTAAGTAATAAAATTTATAGGGTTCATTTAATATTATAAAGATAATATGATAGGTATTATTAAAGTAAGTTATTACACGTAGTAAAATATGTTTGTATCAAATATTTATTTGATAAAATAATATCTATAATGATAGTAAGTAAAAGTTGTTTTATTTTGTAATAATAATTATTATTATAAAAAAATCAATATTTAGAATTACTAAGATGACATTATGATAAAACGATAATTCTAATTATGATAACTTTAATATTTACGATAATTTTTAATATTATCTTTAAAATAATAATTCTATTTATAATAATAATAATAATAATAATGATATTTTATAGTAACAATGACATTTCTATTAAAATGATATTTTTTGTTAAAATGATAGTTTTAATACTAACGATAATTTTAATAATAATAGTAATGATAAAAATAATAAGAACGATAATTTTATCTAAATCAATATCTTATAATATTTTAATTTCATCATGATACTCTTACCCATTATTTCCTAATCGTTTCATTTAATAGCTTTTAATCGTCTTTTATATCGTGTTGGTAATAATGATAATAATAGTAATCAAAATAATTAGGTGTTACAAATATTTGTTATAATTACACTAATATTAATAATGATAGTTACTATAACATTATTAACGATAATACTAATAATTATCTTAATGATAATATAGTAATAATAATAATAACAATAACAATAACCATTTTTAAATAATGATATATATATTAATAATGATAATAATAATAATAATACCAATAATAATAATAATAATAATAATAATAATAATAATAATAATAATAATAATAATAATAATAATAATAATAATAATAATAATAATAATAATAATAATAATTGGATAATAATAATAATACTAATTATAACTTTAACGATAATAACGATAGTAATAATAAAAAAAATAACATTTTTTAATGATAAATCCTTTTATTGATAAAGATAATAATAATAATAATAATAATAATAATAATAAGAAGATAAAACTAGAACGACGATAATAACGATGATAATAATAATCATTTATAATAATAATACAAAAATTCGATGGACTATAACTTCAAATCCGTTCATCGAAATTATTCGATATCTAAATGAAAAGTTCTTAATTTTTCACTAGCTTTCCAACGACATGCATATCTTATACCTTATCTCGGTCGCATATATAACTAATTCAGGATTCAACATAACCTAACTAAAGGCAATATCAAAAGTACAAACATGCATAATCCTATATACTCGAGCACTAGTCAGGGATACACTATTAGTATGTAAAAGTTAAATTATGAGTACTCATGTATCAATATTGAGATTCAATATTGCAGGAAAGGTACGTAGACGCAAAGGAGATGATAAACACTATATTGACCTCACGAGCATACCCATGAACCATACCCAATCACCTCCATAGCTATAACCCATAATTTTCTTAATCCAATCCCACTCGAAAAACAATTTCGAAATCACTCGGACAGCACTCTGACGTAATATTTTATGTATACTAATAATATCTTGAAATAATACGGAGTAAATATATATATGTAAATCGATTGAGAGAGTTTAGAGTTTAGAGAAAAATATTTTCAAGTTTCTATGAAATAATGAATTCTATTGAATTCTATTTATAATAGATTTTTAAATTATTAAAGTGAATTATTAAAGTATGAATTATTAAAGTAAATTATTAAAGTATGAATTATTAAAGTAAATTATTAAAGTATGAATTATTAAAGTATGAATTATTAAAGTGAATTATTAAAGTTAAAGTAAAGTAAAAATAAAGTAAAGGTAAAGTTTAAGTATAGTAAAAGTATAAAACTATGTACGTATAATACGCGTATAAATATATATAATATTAATTTAAATCGTTATATATATTTAATAAAATAAAATATAAATATCATTATCTTTATCATACTGGTTAAGTAATGAGTTGTCAAAAGTGGTTCTAGATATTTATAAAAGTTATATACATTTTAATAATAAAGTTCTTTTTAAACTGAAAACGTTTTTGTACGTTTGAAACTAAATCAAATAAATATAATAATTTTGTTTTCCAAAACCAAATATATTTTTAAGAATCATTTTGTTTAAAGGTTAAAATAATGGAAATCGTTATATATCATAAAATGTTTTAGAAAAGTAGAATCATATATATTCATAATAGGTTTCAAGTTTTTAAATTACAGTTTGTTGGTGAAGCATGGGATAAAGTTCAAAGGTTAAATAAACGTATGAAATCATCTTAATGAAAAATGTCGAGTTACTTAACTTGTCGATATCCAACATCTAAGTTATTTACACTTCACGTTCTTACTTATAAATCACTTTACCATTTTCCGAATGTTGTCAAAAAGAATAGATTTCTTAAATCACAGTGGACCTCATAACATAGACCCGTAATGATATCATAATGTATCTGATAAATCAATCATTTGATATTATCTTCTAATTCCATCGATAAACATATTGAAACAAATACGTTAATGTAAAGTATTATACGTTTAATACTTTATTAATATTCTCAAGTTATAATATATATATACATATATATACATATTTATTTATATATAACGGTTCGTGAATCGTCGGAATTTGGTCGAGGTTATAATGAATGTATGAACACAATTTAAAATTCTTGAGATTTAACTTAACAAACTTTGCTTATCGTGTCGGAATAATATAAAGATAAAGTTTAAATTTGGTTGGAAATTTCCGGGTTGTCACAGTACCTACCCGTTAAAGAAATTTCGTCCCGAAATTTGAGTGGAAAGGTCGTGAATGATAATAAGTATGTTTTCATGATGCATACAGGCTGAAAATTAGAGTTTTATCATCAGCGAATAATTTGGATAAACAATCCATTTATATGAAGAGTACGAATGAAGCTAACATAGAAGAGTGAAATGAGTAAGTGTTGATTCATCTTATCATTTGACGTAGATATGATTGATTTCCAGATTTCAAGGGATTTGAAGAAAATCTTTGTAATAAGATTTGATTCTCCGGTAACAAAAGGAATTAGGATCCGCTTTAAATGCGATCGTCCATTTTAATTGTTCTGTCGGAGATTTTCTTATAAATTCACCTCCTTCATTTTCTTACAACTCACACCTTCTGTTGATGCATTTTATGCAAGTCCCTGGACATCTACCCACGTCCATTGCAGGTACAACAGTTTACAGGCCACCATGATCGTTCGTTATTATCCTATCCGTGTTTGTATGTGGTTACAGCAACTGCAGGAACGAGATTTAGATGTTTGACTATGTTAGAATTAGTCAGATGTCCGAGTGAAGCCTCACTTGTACGGCTGACAGGCTCATACGCACGGTTGATGCTGAGCTAAGTCACAATTACAACCAAAATGAGAAGACACGAGTGAGTGATCACCCGTACGGCTGATGAAGCCAACTCGTATGTGTGATGGATGAATCGTACGGGTGAGTCAACAGCAGGGGTATATAAAGTCTTATGTTCTTCATTTTAGGTTAAGCCTCTCATTTGTTACACACACTCAGATATGGTGAGCTCCTCCGATTCTCTCTCAACCCAAATCACCCAGGTGGTGAATAATAGCTCTAGGTGTTGATCTAATCACACTTGATTTAGTTGTGGTATGACTAAATTAATCCCAAAAAGCTTAACCTATTCACTAGAGGGTTTGATTCACTTATTCCGTCATTGTGTGAGTTAAATCTGTTGATTTCTAAGTTCCTAGTCATGTTTCATCACCTTCTATTCTTTCCCCCCTCAACTCATATTTTAAAGTATTCATCAATATGCTCCATCCAGTTCTGATTCTCGATATACTTATAACTTTCATATCGGTCATTCTTCTTTTTCATCTACCGCCGGAAGAATCTATTTACTTCTACTATACTCTTGGGTTTATAGTGTTTCTAGTTCTCCCGTGTCTTTATATTGCTATATGCATCGATATATATGATTTATAATTTTTTTGGTTTGTCGTTGGGCTTTATATCTTCCCTTATATTTCAAAGTCTCTGTTTCTATCTTCTATAATCATTGGCATCCATAGTTAATGCTCTCTTTTATTTACTGCAATTTATGCCCCAATTTCTATTTCGGAGTTTTGTCCTTTCATTTCTTCTTCTTGCGATTAAGCACCGCTTGTAATGGTCCAGAATTCACAGATATGAATTTCGGAATGAACATTATTAATGTTCTAGGAAGGAAATTGTGATGGCACGATCTTGACTTGTCAAATTACTAGAATACCTTGGAAAAGGCCGAATCATCAAGAAATATTTTCTTGATATTTTAGAGGTTAAATAGAATAAAAGAGTCATATAACATGGCACATGATGATGTTATGATCTGTGAATCATCACGTTCCATTTAGAAACTCAGCATGAATTACTGTAATATAATCACGTTGATCAAGTGTCATTATATTATACTAACTCATACTTCAGTTTCCAACACTACTTCAAAAACATTCATATTTTAAACTCAAAGGTTTACAGAGTATAGGAACTAAACAGTTTCCTTTTTGATGTAATACAGATAGCACAAAGAGATAAATGATTCCAGATAAGAATAGTTATGGAAATATCTTCAGAAATATGGAGGATATTTATAATGAAAGATACGATGATATCTTAAAATTTCTAATATCAGAGAATGATGAAGAATATTGTCTGTAAGGGTTTAGTATCAGGAGAAAGGCATTTGTTAATGACTTCAGCAGACACTGAATCATTTGGATTCTTTGAAGGCAGGTTCAGTCTTTGTGATTTGTCCACAGCTGTGACGACCCGGAAATTTCCGACCAAATTTAAACTTTAATCTTTATTTTATTCCGACACGATAAGCAAAGTTTGTTAAATTAAATCTCAAGAATTTTAAACTGTGTTCATACATTCATTATAACCTCGACCAAA
Source organism: Rutidosis leptorrhynchoides (assembly GCF_046630445.1). Taxonomy (NCBI): domain Eukaryota; kingdom Viridiplantae; phylum Streptophyta; class Magnoliopsida; order Asterales; family Asteraceae; genus Rutidosis; species Rutidosis leptorrhynchoides. Next base: position 243,789,061 of record NC_092336.1, read on the forward strand.
TTCCGACAATTCACGAACCGTTATATATAAATAGATATGTATATGTATATATATATATTATAACTTGAGAATATTAATAAAGTATTAAACGTATAATACTTTACACGAACGTATTTGTTTCAATATGATTTTCGACAAAATTAAAAAAAAAATATTAAATGATTGAATTATTAGAAATATTGAATTATGATTACAAGTCTCTGTTGAGAGGTCCACTATGATTTGAGAAAATCTATTCCTCTTAACGATATTTAGAATAATTTGTAAAGCTATTTATAAATAAATAAAAAGTGTCATTTGCGAAAGTTAGACAAAAGTTAGTGGAGAATTGGTTTCCATAATATTCTATTAATCTATTTTTAAACGTACAAAGACGTTTTCAGTTTAAAAAGAACTTTATTATTAAAACGTATATAACTTTTATAAATATCTAGAACCACTTTTGACAACTCATTACTTAACCAGTATGATAAAGATAACGATATTTATATTTTATTTTATTAAATATATATAACGATTTAAATTAATATTATATATATTTATACGCGTATTATACGTATATAGTTTTATACTTTTACTATACTTTAACTTTACCTTTACTTTACTTTTACTTTTACTTTACTTTAACTTTAATAATTCACTTTAATAATTCATACTTTAATAATTCACTTTAATAATTCATACTTTAATAATTCACTTTAATAATTCATACTTTAATAATTCACTTTAATAATTCACTTTAATAATTCATACTTTAATAATTCAAAAATCTATTATAAATAGAATTGAATAGGTTTCATTATTTCATAAAAACTTGAAAATATATTTCTCTAAACTCTCTCAATCGAATTACATATATATATTTTCTTTGTATTATTTCATGATATTATTAGTATACATAAAATACTACGATGGAGTTATACTCAGACGATTTCAAAATAAGTTTTCAAACGGGATAAAGCTAAGGAAATTATGGGTTATAGCTATGGAGGTTATGGGTATTGATCGAGAGTATTGCTCGTGAGTCAAACTAGTGTTTATCATCTCCGTTGCGTCTACGTACTTTTCCTGCAATATTGAATCTCAATATTGATACGTTCGTGAATCCAAGGCCAACATTGCACTTGTTCAATGACGTCATATGTATTTTTACTACAAAATACAGTATTGTGAGTTTCATTTGCTCCCTTTTTATATATATTTTTGGACTGAGAATACATGCGCTGTTTTTTTTATAAATGTTTTACGAAATAGGCACAAGTACTAAAACTAATTCTACGTGGGTTTAAACCAGAAATATACCCTTAGCTTGGTAACATTAAACTACTTGTCTATGTACGGTAGGCGCGAATCCTAAAGATAGATCTATTGGGCCTGACAAACCCCATCCTGACTATGGGATGCTTTAGTACTTCGAGGTTATTTTAAACACACCTGATCTGGTGTACTTCAGAGGGTAAAACATGAACGTTAAGGCTTGTTACCGAGTGCCTACAATTTATAGAATAATTTTATACACTTGCGAGTGTACATATATTTATGAACGGAAATCTTGTAGTCTATTAATATATTGAAATGATTGTTATGATAAACCTATGAACTCACCAACCTTTTGGTTGACACTTTAAAGCATGTTTATTCTCAGGTATTAAAGAAATCTTCCGCTGTACATTAGCTCATTTTAAGGATATTACTTGGAGTCATTCATGGCATATTTTGAAAGACGTTGCATTCAAGTCATTGAGTTCATCAAGATTATTATTAAGTCAATTATAGTTGGATGTATTATGAAATGGTGTACATACCGTCAATTTTCGTTGTAAAGAAAGTTTGTCTTTTAAAAACGAATGCAATGTTTGTAAAATGTATCATATAGAGGTCAAATACCTCGCGATGTAATCAACTATTGTGAATCGTTTATAATGTATATGAACGAGTCATTTCAGTTGGTATCAGAGCGGTGGTCTTAGCGAACCAGGTCTACATTAGTGTGTCTAACTGATAGTCGTTAGGATGCATTAGTGAGTCTGGACTTCGACCGTGTCTGCATTTCAAAAGTTTTGCTCATCATTCTTGTCGGAAATTACCTGCTTATCATTCTTAGTCTAGACACATCTTATTGCATTGATTGCATGAATAGTGTATAGACAAAATTCATATCTTAGCGTACCTGCTAATTCATATCTTAGCGTATCTGTTACTGTAAACTTTGCCTGACATATTCCGTAAATTCCTCCGTAATCTACGAAACCTTTTGCTCTATATAATTAGAATACCACCCGATAGCCGGAAAATCATTTCATATCGAAAAATTCTTTATTCAATCGTACGAAATGGAATTCGTCATTAGTTCAAGTCCCTCAGATTCCGAAATGGAATCCCACTTAAGTTCCGAAAGCAGTGTGACCGGAATGGATAAACCAATTAGTCATCATCTATTCTGGATGAATTAGGGATGGGTTCGTAGCCTCCTTAATCATTGGAGACAAGAAAAAGGCGATCCTTTCCATCCACCACATTGTCCTCTTGGCAATGAACCTGAAGCACTTACCGGTGAACCTGTCCGAAACACCATTTTCTCTCTCATTTCCAGAGTATCTCGTCATGATTATATACTACACCAAATTCTAGATCTTATTTATCCGCTCGTCCGAACCGACAATCACCCCGGTGTAATAGAAGAAGTCAACGAGCTTCGCGCTCGGGTAGTGGCTTTGGAGAATATGGTGCAAAGGTTACAAACACCAGCACCAGCACCAGCAACATAACCAGTACCACCATCAACAACATCAACAGTACCATTACCACCACCAACAACAACATCCACATCCCACACCGCAACAACACAATCTGTATCTCAAACATCAACGGCATACACCCTGTAAATATCCAGGAATATCAACAACAACAAACGATGAAGTATTAATTCATAAACTTCATTGAAGAGATATCTCTGCGGCAGTTATGTAATCTCCAAAATCTTAGAGATTATTTAATTCTGACCGTAAATCGGATGAGTGAACGGAGATGGTAGAGTAGAAACTTTGATCGAAAATGGTGTACGATTTAAAGCTAGAATTGTTTTACCAACAGCATCAACAGGACCGTAGCATCATTAACACAGTCAGTGCCGTCAGTATCGTCAGAATCAACAGCACCTGTAACATCACAAACTCTGTCAGTTCAAGAATCATTGTGGACATCATTACGAATCAACAACAAATATATTGTATCAACTAGTTATGAAGTATTAACTCATTTCCAATCGAAAGATTTATATGTATATTTTATATGTATAAATTTTTAAACCATAATAAATCTTCCCGTACTAAGCTATTATGTGTGAATCTTAACTACTCAGTTAATTCATATTACAAATATGCAATGATGTACGTCCTTCGTCCGCAACTTAACCATCGTTAATTACAATCTCTGTCTCAATTCAATAAAAATCCAATTCATAATAAATCAAATGTATTATTCGAATATATGTTTCATTTTACACTTTCATCATCGATGTACTCGAAACTTTTCAAATAACATCATTCGTACCTTGCGAAGTTCACAAGAATTTCACGAAAACCAACAAATAACAAAGTAATGATTCATAATTTCAATATTATTGAAGAAATACTTATGCAATTTATAAAGTTTTAGGGATTACTCAATTCTAGTTCCAACCATAAAACAAATGAGTTTAATTTAATATTAACTCATTAAATCTATATTACATCTAAAGAAAATATACACATATATTTTCATAAAGACTGTAATAAACTTCTTTTGTACAAAAGATTAATTGTGAAATTTTTATAACGGGTAGGTAATACCCGAGAGATATATAAATTCACAATTAATATATTACATTTTTCGAAACTGATTCAGCAATCATCAACTATACTCCCTACTTTCACAACAATATCCATTCTTTCATATAAATCAAAACAATCATACTCATTCAAATTCAATTACATATTCTGATTTTGAAATCGCATAATTCAATTCGAAATATAACTAGTATCATCACTCTTAGATTCCTATATCTTTCAAAGCTATACTTTGACTTCAAAACTGTGTTAGAACATCATATGTATTAACGATTACAATATGTGCTCAAACCCTTCGAAATTCCTGAAGACACTTCAACTAAGGAACAATCGAGATGATGATCCAACCACATGTTACCCACAGTTATACACCTGAAAAACTCTCAAAACCCAAGTCATAGTTCGACACGTATCCGTGTTAGACCCTTTGGCATTTACTAGCTAAAATAACTTTTCAATTCCGTTTCAAAATAGACAGTTTTGTCACAGCTCCAGCAAGTCAACTTCGACTTCTCAATCAAAACAGTCTTATTATAACCTCGATAGATACGTTGCCCTTTCACCAACGTTACTGGAGAATCGTTTATATTCACCACATTAGAAATAAACTTACCAACAACTTCACTGATCTTTGACTTTCCAAAAAAAAAAAAAAAATCATTAAAATTATCGAAACCCTATCATATACTCATTTGTACCTTATAACAAGAATTGCCATACCAATTATTGAGAATCAGCAATCAGTATTTTGAAACCTCGCAGCATGTTTACATCAACAATTACATATACACACAACGTCTACCTCCAAGACTTACATTCTTTGAATGAGAAATTTCTGAAAAACACCCTAAACTGCGAACCAGTTCTCGAAATTTTGAAAAATGCTGATGAAGCAGCAAAAACTGTAAACGACCTTAACAGTAAAAAGTTGAATGATAAAGGATAGTATATTGGCAAAGCTCAGAAAAAGAGAAGCTTTGGAACTGGAAAACGGATTGAGCAAAGTATGAAGGAGGCTGTGGACAAATCACAAAGGCTGAACCTACCTTCAAAGAATCCAAATGATTCAGTACTTGCTGAAGTCATTAACGAATACCTTGCTCATGACTCTAAACCCCTGCGGACAATATCCTTCATCATCCTCTGATATTAGACATTCTAAGATATCATCGTATCTTTCATTATCAATATCATCCATACCTCTGAAGATATTTTTATAATTATTATTATCTGAAATTATTTACCTCTTCGCGCTATCTGTATTATATCATAAAAGAAACTATTTTAGTTTCTAAATTCTGAAACATTCGAGTTTAAAATAGGAATATTCTTGAAGGAGTGTTGGGAGCTGAAGCATGAGTTAGTATAATATAATGACACTTGATCAACGTGATTATATTACAGTAATTCATGCTGAGTTTCTAAATGGAACATGATGTATCACAGATCATAACGTCATCATGTGCTATGTTACACGACTCTTGTATTCTCTTTGATCTCTAAATATCAATAAAATATTTCTTGATGATTCGGCCTTTTCCGAGGTATTCTGGTAATTTGACAAGTCAATATCGTACCATTACAATTTCCTTCCTAGAACATTAACAATGTTCATTCTGAAATTTATATCTGCGAATTCTGGACCATTACAAGCGGTGCTTAATCGCAAGAAGAAGAAACGAAAGGACAAAGCTCCGAACTAGAAATGGGAGTATAAATCATAGCAAATAGAAGAGAGCATTAACTGTGGATGACAATGATTATAGAAGAAGCAAGGACTTTGAAATATAAGGGAAGATATAACACCCAACAACAACCCAGAAATCACAAACCGTATATATCAATGCATATAGCAATATAAAGACACGGGAGAACTAAAAACACTATAAAACCAAGAGTATAGTAGAAGTAGATAGATTCTTCCGGAGGCAGATGAAAAAGAAGAGCGACAGATATGAAAGTGAGGAGTATATCAAGAATCAGTACTGGATGAAGCATATTGACAATTACTTTAAAATATGAGTTGAGAAGGTGTGAGTTGTAAGAAAACAAATGAGGTGGATTTATAGTGAAATATCCGACAGAGAAATCAAAATGGATTATCGCATTAATTCGAAGAGGATCATAATTTCCTTAATCGCCGAATAATCAAATCCAATATAGATTACAAAGATTTTCTTTTCGGAGATCAATCATGATGATGTCAAAAGATACGACGAATCACTATTATCTTATTTCATTCATTTACGATAACTTCACTCACACGCTTCGAGTAATCGAATTATTTTATCCATTTTTCTTGAACATGATAAAACTCTATAATCGTTATAATAACATTCTCATTGTTAGTCATGACGACCTCTATCAAATTTCGGGGACGAAATTTCTTTAACGGGTAGGTACTGTGACGACCCGGAAATTTCCGACCAAATTTAAACTTTAATCTTTATTTTATTCCGACACGATAAGCAAAGTTTGTTAAATTAAATCTCAAGAATTTTAAACTGTGTTCATACATTCATTATAACCTCGACCAAATTCCGACAATTCACGAACCGTTATATATAAATAGATATGTATATGTATATATATATATTATAACTTGAGAATATTAATAAAGTATTAAACGTATAATACTTTACACGAACGTATTTGTTTCAATATGATTTTCGACAAAATTAAAAAAAATATATTAAATGATTGAATTATTAGAAATATTGAATTATGATTACAAGTCTCTGTTGAGAGGTCCACTATGATTTGAGAAAATCTATTCCTCTTAACGATATTTAGAATAATTTGTAAAGCTATTTATAAATAAATAAAAAGTGTCATTTGCGAAAGTTAGACAAAAGTTAGTGGAGAATTGGTTTCCATAATATTCTATTAATCTATTTTTAAACGTACAAAGACGTTTTCAGTTTAAAAAGAACTTTATTATTAAAACGTATATAACTTTTATAAATATCTAGAACCACTTTTGACAACTCATTACTTAACCAGTATGATAAAGATAACGATATTTATATTTTATTTTATTAAATATATATAACGATTTAAATTAATATTATATATATTTATACGCGTATTATACGTATATAGTTTTATACTTTTACTCTACTTTAACTTTACCTTTACTTTACTTTTACTTTTACTTTACTTTAACTTTAATAATTCACTTTAATAATTCATACTTTAATAATTCACTTTAATAATTCATACTTTAATAATTCACTTTAATAATTCATACTTTAATAATTCACTTTAATAATTCACTTTAATAATTCATACTTTAATAATTCAAAAATCTATTATAAATAGAATTGAATAGGTTTCATTATTTCATAAAAACTTGAAAATATATTTCTCTAAACTCTCTCAATCGAATTACATATATATATTTTCTTTGTATTATTTCATGATATTATTAGTATACATAAAATACTACGATGGAGTTATACTCAGATGATTTCAAAATAAGTTTTCAAACGGGATAAAGCTAAGGAAATTATGGGTTATAGCTATGGAGGTTATGGGTATTGATCGAGAGTATTGCTCGTGAGTCAAACTAGTGTTTATCATCTCCGTTGCGTCTACGTACTTTTCCTGCAATATTGAATCTCAATATTGATACGTTCGTGAATCCAAGGCCAACATTGCACTTGTTCAATGACGTCATATGTATTTTTACTACAAAATACAGTATTGTGAGTTTCATTTGCTCCCTTTTTATATATATTTTTGGACTGAGAATACATGCGCTGTTTTTTTTATAAATGTTTTACGAAATAGGCACAAGTACTAAAACTAATTCTACGTGGGTTTAAACCAGAAATATACCCTTAGCTTGGTAACATTAAACTACTTGTCTATGTACGGTAGGCGCGAATCCTAAAGATAGATCTATTGGGCCTGACAAACCCCATCCTGACTATGGGATGCTTTAGTACTTCGAGGTTATTTTAAACACACCTGATCTTGTGTACTTCAGAGGGTAAAACATGAACGTTAAGGCTTGTTACCGGGTGCCTACAATTTATAGAATAATTTTATACACTTGCGAGTGTACATATATTTATGAACGGAAATCTTGTGGTCTATTAATATATTGAAATGATTGTTATGATAAACCTATGAACTCACCAACCTTTTGGTTGACACTTTAAAGCATGTTTATTCTCAGGTATTAAAGAAATCTTCCGCTGTGCATTAGCTCATTTTAAGGATATTACTTGGAGTCATTCATGGCATATTTTGAAAGACGTTGCATTCAAGTCATTGAGTTCATCAAGATTATTATTAAGTCAATTATAGTTGGATGTATTTTGAAATGGTGTACATACCGTCAATTTTCGTTGTAAAGAAAGTTTGTCTTTTAAAAACGAATGCAATGTTTGTAAAATGTATCATATAGAGGTCAAATACCTCGCGATGTAATCAACTATTGTGAATCGTTTATAATGTATATGAACGAGTCATTTCAACAGCCTCCTTCATACTTTGCTCAATCCGTTTTCCAGTTCCAAAACTTCCCTATTTCTGAGCTTTGTTAATACACTAATCTTTATCATCAAACTTTTTACTGCTAAGGTCGTTTACAGTTTTTGTTGCTTCATCAGCATTTATAGAACTAGTTCGCGGTTCAGAGTGTTTTTCAGAAACTTCACATTCGAAGTATGTAAGCCTTGGAAATAGACGTTATGTATAACTGTTGGCGTCAACATGCTGTGAGATTTCAAAATACTGATTGCTAATTCACAATGATTCGTATGGCAATTCTCGTTACAAGAGGCAGATGAGTAAATGATGAGGTTTCGATAAATATAAAGATTCTTCGGAATGCCCAAGATCAGTGAAGTTGTTGGTAAGTTTATTGCTAATGTGGTGGAATATGAAAGGTTCTCCGGTAACAAAAGGGTAATCACATATATCAAAATTATGATAAGGCTACTCCGAATGAAAAAATCGAAGAGCTGTGATATAATTTGCTACTTTGCAAAGGAATTGCAAGGTTATTTTTGCTAATAAATGCCAAAAGATCTGACACAGATATGTGTTGAATTATGACTTTGGTTTCGAGAGCTTTTTAAGTACATAACTGTGGGTAATATGTGGTTGGATCATCATCTCGATTGCTCATTATTTGAAGTGTCTTCAGAGATTTTCGAAGGGTTTGAACACAGATTGTAATCGTTTGTATACATTTGATGTTCTAACACACTTTTGAAGTCAAAGTATAGCTTTAAAAGATGTAGGAATCTAAAAGTGATGGTATCGGTTATATCTCGAATTGAATTCTGAGATTTTAAAAGCAGAATATGTAATTGGGTTTGAATGAGTATGATTGTTTTGATTTCTATGAAAGAATGTATATTATTGTGAAAGTAGGAAGTATAATTGATAATTTGCTTAATCTGAGTCGAAGAATGTAACATATTAATTGTGAATTTATATATATCTCTCGGGTATTACCTACCCGTTAAAAAAATTTTCACAATTAATATTTTGTACATAAGAATTTTATTACAGTCTTTATGAAAATATATATGTATATATTCTCCTCAGATGTAACATAGATTTTAATGAGTTAATACTAAATTAAACTCATTCGATTTACGGTTGGAACTAGAATTGAATAATTCCTTGAAGGCTTTAGAGGTTACATAAGTATTTCTTCAATAATATTGAAATTATGAATCAATACTTCGTTATTTGTTGAGATATGATGTTGGTTTTCGTTAAATTCTTGTGAACTTCGCAAAGTACGAATGATGTTATCTGAAAAGTTTCAGTTACATCAATGATGAAGTGTAAAATAAAATATATACTTGATTTATTAGGAATTGGAATTTGTTGAATTGAGATAGAGATTGTAGTTAACGATGGTTAATGTAACGACCCGGATTTTTCCGATCGTTTTACACTTATAAGATTAATATTTACATAAATTAAAACTTACCAACATGATAAGCAATCTAAATTGTTGAGATTTATGATTTTGAAAAGAGTTTTACATAACGTTTAACCGTCTAGTTTGACCGATGATATCACGAACTATACAATATATGTTAATTATACGTTTGTGTATATATATGTATATATACATATTTAACATGATTTAAGGATGTTTAAATATCTCATTTTGTATTAATAACAATAAGTTATAAGTATATTTTGAAACTACTAACTTAAGCTTTCAAAATTATAACTATACGTAACGTTATTTGACATAAATACTTACGACCTATAATGTTTATACATATATCGTATATATAATGTATTTAATCACTTTTAAAGACTTAAATACATAAAACAATATAAGTATATTCACAAAAGATAGCTATATTTGAATCCTCATTCCATTTTTCACAAGATTTCTATACGTATATCTAGAGTATATGTACTCGTATCATACCTAGCTTCTATACGTATTTACTATTGATATATACACATCAAATCACCACCAACCAGCCCTTGTTCATGCCTTATGTATAAGGTAACTACTTTTGTTATTTAGTATGACAATTTCACATGATTAAAAGATCTTTTCACAAAATTACAAATTTATACACCTTTTACACCACCATAAATACATGCATCCATTTTCAATTTTTGGAACATCATTTCTCTAGCTAAACACACACACTTACTAGCCTCATGTCTCTCTAAGAACTCCAGCAAAAATCCTCTCAAGAATCACCTTAAACACCACCATAAAAAGATCAACAAAAACACTACAAAAATACAACTTTCAATTCAAGTTTATGTCTTAAGTTGCTTCCAATCTTTCATCCAATTTCATCACTCTTTTGGTTCTAGGTTTTTACTCCTCTTTTAAAGCAATCTTGTCCAAGTAACTTGAGGTAGTAACTTTGTTCATAACCTTATTCGATTCATATATATATAGCTATCTTATTGTATGGTATACAATTTTAACAACAAAAACATAGTTTGAATGATTTCAAACTTGTTTGCAAACTAAATAGATCCTTCTAACTTAACTTTTAAAATACTTCAAGACCTGTAATATAACTTAAATATATGCTAATTTAACAAGGTATAACTTGGTTTTTCAAAGAATACCTTAAAAAACTGTTTTTATGACGTCGGAGTGCAACCGGGGGCTGTTTTGGGTTGGATAATTAAAAACCATCTTGAACTTTGAATTGGAGGTTTATATTCTGGAAAAATGATATTTCTTATGAATATGTTAACACATAAAAATTTCATGATTTAATTCATAGTATAAGTATTTTTAGAAAAATGGTCATTAAATGATGTTTTTGTAACAAAAATGATTAACTTCATAAGTTTCACCAAAATTTGACCTATGACCTATGATTTCGAATACAAACTAAGGTATTTACAGTTCATATTCTTAAAGAGGGACTCGATCCAAGGAAGTGGAAAGTTGAATCAACGAAAACGGAGTTGTAACGAAGAAATTATGACTAAAACAAAATCGGATATCCAAGACTAGTTTAGCCACGAAAATAATTGGAGAAAATTAAATAAATTACATCTTCCTAAAGTAACATGATATTTTATACATATGTACTCATAATTTAATTTTATATGGTTCAGGATCACCCGTAAACAATACGAGAAGATTAATCATAAGATCTCATGATTGTACGCAACACGTCATTTGACAACACCGGTACTTTATGTACGCAACACGTCATTTGACAACACCGGTACCATGGGTCAAGATTAATCTCGACCAATACATATACGATGGGGGTTTTATTTATTTCATTGGGGGTTTATTAAACAACTAAATATGAACCATTAAAATTGAATTACTAACATCGGACTGCTAACTACGGACTAAGGAATTATTAAAAGTATTATAAGTATATATATGTGACGATTGTTTAAAAAGAAAAGGTATTGATATATTATATATGGATAGGTTCGTGATATCAATCGGAGACCAAGTCGAAATTACATATCTTCAAGACAAAAGTGAGTATATAGTCCCACTTTTAAACTCTAAATATTTCGGGATGAGAATACATGTATTTTATGTTTTACGCTATGGACACAAGTAACTGAAAAATATATTCTACGTTGAGTTGTACCACTGGCATACTTCCCTGTAGCTTGGTAACTAATATTTACAGCGGTATTGTAAACGCGAATCCTGTTGATAGATCTATCGGGCCTGACAACCCCAACCGGACTGGACGACCAGTATTCAACGGTTGCACAGTACTTCGTTTCGTGACTACACCTTGGTACGGTGTAGTAAGATTTCATAATAAAGGGAATATGCGACGTGATTAAATGTTAAGTATGGTTACCAAGTGCTCAACCACTTAGAATATTTTTATTAAAATGTTTATATATGAAATCTTGTGTTCCATTGTTATAACGCTGCTAGCATCAAACCTATATATCTCACCAACTTTATGTTGACGTTTTAAAGCATGTTATTCTCAGGTATGAATTAAGTCTTCCGCTGTGCATTAGCTCATGTTAAGAATACTACTTGGGACCTTTTAAGCCATGATACAAAGACGTTGCATTCGAGTCATTGGAGTTCAATAGAGAATATAAATAAGTAAATGACAGATTAGGTCATTTGGATATTATGAAATGTTAGACGAAAATGTCAAATATTGATGTAATGATAGTTTGCCTTTTAAGAATAAATGCAACGTTTGTAAAATGTATCATATAGAGGTCAAGTACCTCGCAATGTTATCATATGTTATTGTATTCGTCCCTATGGATTGGGTCGGGTCGTCTCATGTGGTATCAGAGCGTTGGTCTTAGCGAACCAGGCCTTGCATTAGTGTGTCTAACTAGTAGTTGTTAGGATGCATTAGTGAGTCTGGACTTTGACCGTGTCTACATGTCAAAAGTTTTGCTTATCATATCTAGTCGAAAATCATCTGCTTATCATCCTTAAGAATTGCCTGCTTAGTATTCTTAAGTCTAGACACGTCTTACTGCATTTGGTGCATCGATAGTGTATAGACAAAATTCGTATCCTAGCGTATCTGTTGCTATAGACATTGCCTGACGAATTTCAAAGATTCTCCGTAATTCACGGGATTTTGAGTATTATAAATACATATGTAAATTATGTATTGAAGAATACCAAACCCAACTCCTATAATCTATTCCAAACCAAAAATTCATTTCCCCGACTGTACAAGATGAACTCCGCGTCCAGTTCGAATTCCTCCGACTCCGACAGCTACGCTGATATGGATTTCCATTCGGGCTCCGAAGGCAGCGTCACTGGAATGGATCAACCAATTTCTCATCATCTATTCTGGATGAATTGGGGATGGATTCGTAGTATACTAAATTATTGGAGACAAGAAGAAGGTGATCCCTTTCACCCACCGAATTGCCCCATTGGCGACGAACCTGAAGCACTTACCGGCGAACCTGTTCGAGAAACCATTTTCTCTCTCATTTCTCGAGTATCTCGTCACGATTATATCCTATCCCATATTTCGGATCTTGTTCATTCGCTCACTCCAACCGCCAATCATCCTGGTGTACTAGCAGAAATTAACGAACTTCGCGCTCGTGTGACGGCTTTGGAGAACACGGTGCGAAGGTTACAAACACCAGCAGCAGCACCAGCAGCATAACCAGTACCGTTAACAACATCAACCTCGCAATCTTCAGTACCAGTAGCATCATCGACGTCAACGACATCATCAGCATCAACACCAACCGTATCATTACCACCACCAACAATCACATCCGCACCACGTACCTCAACATCATCATCTGAACTTCGAATATGATCTTTGTTCTACATATCATTCTACACCGATTACCTCTTCTTTACGTATCGTTCTTCGTTCGACATGACGATTATGTAATCTCTAATGTTTTGGAGATTATGTAATCTAGTAATAACGATAAATCAAATGAGTTGAATATTTTATTGACTCATTAAATTCATAGTTACCTCCGAAGAAAATATATATGCAAATATATTTTCATAAAGATTGTAATTAAAAATTTCATTCGTACAAACTGTTAATGATGAAAATATTTTAACGGGTGGGTAGTACCCAAGGAATATTTAGAATTCACATTAACAAGTTACACTGTACATTCTTCGAATCTGATTCAACGATCATTTATTATCCTACTTACAATTACCGATATACGTATCCGTTCACCCCAGATTAACCATTTCCATTTAAATTTCATATTTGGATTTTTACCTATCCGAATCCAACAAGTGGCATAATGAAGAAACATTGGCAAAATAAAAATTGTTAGAAACAGATGAATTAATTAATTGAAATTGTGATAGGATTACACGCTAACTGTTCCGGCTAACTGTTCCCAGCTAACTGATTAATATTTAATTTATCGCAATTTACATTCTTGCAATTTTAATTTCTGTACATTACATACCGTCGGGACACATGTACAACAACACGTCGGATTAATTCTGAGACAACACGTTGTATAATGGGTCATGATATATATTTATTTATTTTACGCATTTTAAATAACGGGACACGTATACAAGGTTTCGACTTATCATATTGATCCATCTATATATATATTTCGGAACAACCATAGACACTCTATATGTGAAGGTGGGAGTTGGCTATACAGGGTCGGAGTTGATTCCAAAATATATATATACTTTGAGTTGTGATCGACACCGAGACCAGTACACGGGTCACGATACGTATTAAGTAATTCGAATATTATATATTTAGTTCATATATGAATTTATTGAACCATTGGACAATCGGACTATTGGACTGCTAACTTTGGACAATTAAAAATGAGTTAAAATGATGATTATTACATATGAAACTAAACAATCCTTCAAGTTTGCCACTTGATTCTATTTTAAACCTCATTTGTATCTTGACGATTACAATTCGCATTCACAACTTTTCATGATTCTTGAAAACATCTCGATCGAGAAGTTCAACCAGCCGCACCTCGTCTACGGAATAAAGATTTATGCATACAGTTATGCACCTAAAAATTTTTGAACTCGAAGTTATAGTTAAAACGTATCCGCATCGAATTCCTTATCATCCATTAGCAAAAACAATCACGCGATTCCTTTTCAATTAACTAATTTTGTCACAGCTCCACTTCGATATCTCAGTAAGACTACTCTTATTACAATCTCGATATATATATATACGTTGTTCTTTCGCCATCGTTACCGGAGAACCTTTTATATTCCATCATATTACCATCAGCGTTTAATCATCTAAAAATACAATTCTCCTTAAACCATCTTGGTTTGATAACCAATGACCCAGATCTGATAACTTTGAAAATACTGACGAAGCAGCATGTTGTAGAAGGTCTTAATGACCAAATGTTGATGATAAAAGAAGGAAGTGTTAGGAACGCTCGATAGAAAATTGGTACTGAAAACCGGATTGAACAAACCATGAAGGAGACTCTGAACAAGTTACAAGGACTAAACTTGTACATAAAGAATTATGACGATTCTGTAGCAAACACCTTGCTTCTGAATCTAAACCCTTACGGGTCAATCTTCATCATCATCCTTCGACATTAGAAATTCCAAGATATTATCATATCTTTCATTATAAATATCCTCAATATTTCTGAAGATATTTTCACCACTATCCTTATCTGAAATCATTTATCTCTCTGTAATATCTGCGTTACAATATAAAGGAAACTGTGTTAGTTTCTAAATCCTTCAAGTTTAAAATAGGAATGTTCTGAAGCAGTGTTGGGAACTGATGCATGAACTAGTATAATATAATGAAACTTGATCAACTTCATTATATTACAGTAAGTCATGTTAAGTTTCTAATGGAATATGATGATTCACAGTACCGTCATCATGTGCCATGTTACACGACTTTTACATTCTATCCAATTCCGAAACATATTAAGAACAAATCATCTTGATAGTTCTATTTTCCTGGATATTCTGGTAATTTGACAAATCAAAATCGTGCCATTACCATTCCTTTCTTAGAGCATTAGCTATGTTCATTCCGAATTTTATACCTACGAATTTCGAACTATTGATCGCTTGACTCAAGGACGGGAAGAAGAAACGAAGGGACAAAGTCCCAAAATAGAAATTGGGGTATAGATTACAGCAAATAGGAGAGAGTATTAACTATGGATGACAATGATTATGGAAAACAGAAGCAGGAGCATCGAAATATAAGGAAAGATATCAAACCCAATAACCACCCAGAAACTACAAACCGTGTGTATCAATACGTATGGCGACGTAAAGACACGGGAGAATTAGAAACATTATAATTCCAAGAAAATCATAAAAGTGAATAGATTCTTCTAGCGGTAGATGAAAGAGAAGAATGAAAGATATGAAAGTTAGAAGTATAACAAAAATCAGAACGGGATGAAGCATTTTAAAGGATACCTTAAGGTATGAATTAGAGGAGGAAGAGTAAGAGATGTGAGGTATGGAAGTAAGAAAGGGAAGGAGGTGGATTTATAGTGAAATATCCGACAAAGAAATCGAAATAGATTATCGCATTAAATCAAAGGAGATCCTGTTTTCTAAATCATCGAAGAACCAAATCTTATTACATAAGATTTTCTTTAAATCCCTTAAATTCTGGAAATCAATCCTAATCTCGACATCGGTTAAAACAATTCTATATTCACTCATTTCATTCTTTTGTGATAGCTTCACTCGTGCGCTTCACATGACCGAATCGTTTTATCCATATCTTCCAATAATGATAAAACTCTATTAATACCTCATATTCGTCATGAAAACATTCCTATTGTTATTTATGACAACCTCTACCAAATTTCGGGACGAAATTTCTTTAACGGGTGGGTACTGTAACGACCCGGATTTTTCCGATCGTTTTACACTTATAAGATTAATATTTACATAAATTAAAACTTACCAACATGATAAGCAATCTAAATTGTTGAGATTTATGATTTTGAAAAGAGTTTTACATAACATTTAACCGTCTAGTTTGACCGATGATATCACGAACTATACAATATATGTTAATTATACGTTTGTGTATATATATGTATATATACATATTTAACATGATTTAAGGATGTTTAAATATCTCATTTTGTATTAATAACAATAAGTTATAAGTATATTTTGAAACTACTAACTTAAGCTTTCAAAATTATAACTATACGTAACGTTATTTGACATAAATACTTACGACCTATAATGTTTATACATATATCGTATATATAATGTATTTAATCACTTTTAAAGACTTAAATACATAAAACAATATAAGTATATTCACAAAAGATAGCTATATTTGAATCCTCATTCCATTTTTCACAAGATTTCTATACGTATATCTAGAGTATATGTACTCGTATCATACCTAGCTTCTATACGTATTTACTATTGATATATACACATCAAATCACCACCAACCAGCCCTTGTTCATGCCTTATGTATAAGGTAACTACTTTTGTTATTTAGTATGACAATTTCACATGATTAAAAGATCTTTTCACAAAATTACAAATTTATACACCTTTTACACCACCATAAATACATGCATCCATTTTCAATTTTTGGAACATCATTTCTCTAGCTAAACACACACACTTACTAGCCTCATGTCTCTCTAAGAACTCCAGCAAAAATCCTCTCAAGAATCACCTTAAACACCACCATAAAAAGATCAACAAAAACACTACAAAAATACAACTTTCAATTCAAGTTTATGTCTTAAGTTGCTTCCAATCTTTCATCCAATTTCATCACTCTTTTGGTTCTAGGTTTTTACTCCTCTTTTAAAGCAATCTTGTCCAAGTAACTTGAGGTAGTAACTTTGTTCATAACCTTATTCGATTCATATATATATAGCTATCTTATTGTATGGTATACAATTTTAACAACAAAAACATAGTTTGAATGATTTCAAACTTGTTTGCAAACTAAATAGATCCTTCTAACTTAACTTTTAAAATACTTCAAGACCTGTAATATAACTTAAATATATGCTAATTTAACAAGGTATAACTTGGTTTTTCAAAGAATACCTTAAAAAACTGTTTTTATGACGTCGGAGTGCAACCGGGGGCTGTTTTGGGTTGGATAATTAAAAACCATCTTGAACTTTGAATTGGAGGTTTATATTCTGGAAAAATGATATTTCTTATGAATATGTTAACACATAAAAATTTCATGATTTAATTCATAGTATAAGTATTTTTAGAAAAATGGTCATTAAATGATGTTTTTGTAACAAAAATGATTAACTTCATAAGTTTCACCAAAATTTGACCTATGACCTATGATTTCGAATACAAACTAAGGTATTTACAGTTCATATTCTTAAAGAGGGACTCGATCCAAGGAAGTGGAAAGTTGAATCAACGAAAACGGAGTTGTAACGAAGAAATTATGACTAAAACAAAATCGGATATCCAAGACTAGTTTAGCCACGAAAATAATTGGAGAAAATTAAATAAATTACATCTTCCTAAAGTAACATGATATTTTATACATATGTACTCATAATTTAATTTTATATGGTTCAGGATCACCCGTAAACAATACGAGAAGATTAATCATAAGATCTCATGATTGTACGCAACACGTCATTTGACAACACCGGTACTTTATGTACGCAACACGTCATTTGACAACACCGGTACCATGGGTCAAGATTAATCTCGACCAATACATATACGATGGGGGTTTTATTTATTTCATTGGGGGTTTATTAAACAACTAAATATGAACCATTAAAATTGAATTACTAACATCGGACTGCTAACTACGGACTAAGGAATTATTAAAAGTATTATAAGTATATATATGTGACGATTGTTTAAAAAGAAAAGGTATTGATATATTATATATGGATAGGTTCGTGATATCAATCGGAGACCAAGTCGAAATTACATATCTTCAAGACAAAAGTGAGTATATAGTCCCACTTTTAAACTCTAAATATTTCGGGATGAGAATACATGTATTTTATGTTTTACGCTATGGACACAAGTAACTGAAAAATATATTCTACGTTGAGTTGTACCACTGGCATACTTCCCTGTAGCTTGGTAACTAATATTTACAGCGGTATTGTAAACGCGAATCCTGTTGATAGATCTATCGGGCCTGACAACCCCAACCGGACTGGACGACCAGTATTCAACGGTTGCACAGTACTTCGTTTCGTGACTACACCTTGGTACGGTGTAGTAAGATTTCATAATAAAGGGAATATGCGACGTGATTAAATGTTAAGTATGGTTACCAAGTGCTCAACCACTTAGAATATTTTTATTAAAATGTTTATATATGAAATCTTGTGTTCCATTGTTATAACGCTGCTAGCATCAAACCTATATATCTCACCAACTTTATGTTGACGTTTTAAAGCATGTTATTCTCAGGTATGAATTAAGTCTTCCGCTGTGCATTAGCTCATGTTAAGGATACTACTTGGGACCTTTTAAGCCATGATACAAAGACGTTGCATTCGAGTCATTGGAGTTCAATAGAGAATATAAATAAGTAAATGACAGATTAGGTCATTTGGATATTATGAAATGTTAGACGAAAATGTCAAATATTGATGTAATGATAGTTTGCCTTTTAAGAATAAATGTAACGTTTGTAAAATGTATCATATAGAGGTCAAGTACCTCGCAATGTTATCATATGTTATTGTATTCGTCCCTATGGATTGGGTCGGGTCGTCTCAGTTAAGTCGCGGGCGAGGGACGTACATTATTGCATATTTGTAATATGAATTAACCGAGTAGTTAAGATTCACACACAATAGCTTAGCACGGAAAGATTTATTTTTTATTTCAAAATATATATATATATATATATATATATATATATATATATATATATATATATATATATATATATATATATATATATATATATATATATATATAATATATATATATATATAATTTCTTAAGAGGGAATGAGTTAATTCTTCATAACTTGTTGATACAATATACACGTTATTGATTCGTAATGATGTCCACAGTGATTCTTGAACTGACGGAGTTTGTGATGTTATAGGTGTTGTTGATTCTGATGTTGACTGTACTGACGATGCTGGTGACGTTGATGGTACTGTTGATGCTGTTGGTAAAACAAGTTTAACTTGTTAATCACACACCATTTTTATCAGGGTTTCTACTCTTCCTTCTATCATTTTGGTTCGCTTAACTGATTTATGGTTAGGGCTAGATTAGATAATCTCTAAGACTTTAGAGATTATATAATCACCGCGGAATGTTTCTCCAATGAAGTTATGAATTAATACTTCGTCAGTTATTGTTGTTGGTACTCCTTGGTATCTATGGTGTGTATGACGTTGATGCTCGTGGGATAGATTGTGAAGTTGAGGTTTACAACGCGGTTGTGGTTGGAGGTGGTAATGGTACTGTTGGCGTTGATGATGGTGGTACTGGTTATGCTGCTGGTGCTGCTGCTGGTGTTTGTAATCTCTGCACCATATTCTCCAAAGCCACTACCCGAGCGCGAAGTTCGTTGACTTCTTCTATTATTCCAGGATGATTGTCGGTCGGAACGAGCGGATAAATAAAATCTAGAATTTGATGTAGTATATAATCGTGACGAGATACCCTGGAAATGAGAGAGAAAATGGTGTCTCGAACAGGTTCGCCGGTAAATGCTTCAGGTTCTTCGCCAAGAGGGCAATGTGGTGGATGGAAAGGATCGCCTTCTTCCTGTTTCCAATGATTGAGGAGGCTACGAACCCATCCCCAATTCATCCAGAATAGGTGATGTCTGATTGGTTGATCCATTCCGGTCACACTGCTTTCGGAGCTTGTGTGAGATTCCATTTCGGAATACGAGTGACTTGAACTGATGACAAATTCCATTTCGTACGATTGGATAAAGGATTTTCGATATAAAAATGATTTTTCGGCTATCGGGTGGTATTCTATTTACATAGGATATCTATATATAGAGATCAAAAGATTTCATAGATTACGGAGGAATTTGCGGGATATGTCAGGCAACGTTTAAAGTAACAGATACGATAAGATATGATTTAGCAGATACGCTAAGATATGAATTTTGTCTATACACTACTCATGCAATTAATGTAGCAAGACGTGTCTAGACTAATAATGATAAGCAGGTAATTTCCTATGGATGATAAGCAGATGATTTCCGACTAGAAATGATAAGCAAAACTTTTGACATGCAGACACAGTCAAAGTCCAGACTCACTAATGCATCCTAACGACTTATCAGTAAGACACACTAATGCAGACCTGGTTCGCTAAGACCACCGCTCTGATACCAACTGAAAGGACCTTTTTCATATACATTATAAACGATTCACAATAGTTGATTACATTGCGAGGTATTTGACCTCTATATGATACATTTTACAAACATTGCATTCGTTTTTAAAAGACAATCTTTCTTTACATCAAAAATTGACAGGCATGCATACCATTTCATAATATCCACTATCCAACTATAAATTGATTTAATAATAATCTTTGATGAACTCAATGACTCGAATGCAACGTTCTTCGAAATATGCTATGAAAGACTCCAAGTAATATCTTTAAAATGAGCAAATGTACAGCGAAAGATTTTTTTAACACCTGAGAATAAACATGCTTTAAAGTGTCAACCAAAAGGTTGGTGAGTTCATTAGTTTATCATAATCATTTATTTCCATCATTTTAATAGACCACAAGAATTTCATTTCCAGTTCTCATAAATATACGTCCCATGCATAGAGATAAAAAATAATCATTCATATGGTGAACACCTGGTAACCGACATTAACTAGATACATATAAGAATATCCCCTATCATTCCGGGATCCTCCTTCGGACATGATATAATTTCGAAGTACTAAAGCATCTGGTACTTTGGATGGGGTTTGTTAGGCCCAATAGATCTATCTTTAGGATTCGCGTCAATTAGGGTGTCTGTTCCCTAATTCTTAGATTACCAGACTTTAATAAAAAGGGGCATATTCGATTTCGATAATTCAACCATAGAATGTAGTTTCAATTACTTGTGTCTATTTTGTCAAACATTTATAAAAGCGCATGTATTCTCAGTCCCAAAAATATAAAGGGTAAAAAGGTAAATGAAACTCACCATACTGTATTTCGTAGTAAAAATACATATAACGTCATTGAACAAGTGCAAGGTTGGCCTCGGATTCACGAACCTAAATTAATTATATATATATATATATATATATATATATATATATATATATATATATATATATATATATATATATATATATATATGTGTTGGTCAATATTTGTCTAACAAATTAGGTTAAGTCATAGTGTACCACAATCCTAATGCTCGAGACTAATATGCAAAAGTCAACAAAAGTAAATTTGACTCAAAATAATTTCCAAAAATCTATACATGATTAATATATAGTTTAAATATCGTCGTTTTATATTTTTAAATATTTTTAAAAGATTTATTAGAGTAAATAATATAATTTATTTATTAATAAATAAAATTTTATATGATATTTATATAATAAAATATACTTTTATATATATTAAGTAATAAAATTTATAGGGTTCATTTAATATTATAAAGATAATATGATAGATATTATTAAAGTAAGTTATTACACGTAGTAAAATATGTTTGTATCAAATATTTATTTGATAAAATAATATCTATAATGATAGTAAGTAAGAGTTGTATTATTTTGTAATAATAATAATTATAATAAAAATATCAATATTTAGAATTACTAAGATGACATTATGATAAAACGATAATTCTAATTATGATAACTTTAATATTTACGATAATTTTTAATATTATCTTTAAAATAATAATTCTATTTAAAATAATAATAATAATAATGATATTTTATAGTAACAATGACATTTCTATTAAAATGATAATTTTTGTTAAAATGATAGTTTTAATACTAATGATAATTTTAATAATAATAGTAATGATAAAAATAATAAGAACGATAATTTTATCTAAATCAATATCTTATAATATTTTAATTTCATCATGATACTCTTACCCATTATTTCCTAATCGTTTCGTTTAATAGCTTTTAATCGTCTTTTATATCGTGTTGGTAATAATGATAATAATAGTAATCAAAATAATTAGGTGTTACAAATATTTGTTTTAATTACACTAATATTAATAATGATAGTTACTATAACATTATTAACGATAATACTAATAATTATCTTAATGATAATATAGTAATAATAATAATAACAATAACAATAACCATTTTTAAATAATGATATATATATTAATAATGATAATAATAATAATAATAATAATACCAATTATAATAATAATAATAATAATAATAATAATAATAATAATAATAATAATAATAATAATAATAATAATAATAATAATAATAATAATAATAATAATAATAATAATAATAATAATAATAATAATAATAATTGGATAATAATAATAATACTAATTATAACTTTAATGATAATAACGATAGTAATAATAAAAAAATAACATTTTTTAATGATAAATCCTTTTATTGATAAAGATAATAATAATAATAATAATAATAATAATAAGATAAAACTAGAACGACAATAATAACGACGATAATAATAATCATTTTTAATAATAATACAAAAATTCGATGGACTATAACTTCAAATCCGTTCATCGAAATCATTCGATATCTAAATGAAAAGTTCTTAATTTTTCACTAGCTTTCCAACGACATGCATATCTTATACCTTATCTCAGTCGCATATATGACTAATTCAGGACTCAACATAACCTAACTAAAGGCAATATCAAAAGTACAAACATGCATAATCCTATATACTCGAGCACTAGTCAGGGATACACTATTAGTATGTAAAAGTTAAATTATGAGTACTCACGTATCAATATTGAGATTCAATATTGCAGGAAAGGTACGTAGACACAACGGAGATGATAAACACTATATTGACCTCACGAGCATACCCATGAACCATATCCAATCACCTCCATAGCTATAACCCATAATTTCCTTAATCCAATCCCACTCGAAAAACAATTTCGAAATCACTCGGACAGCACTCTGACGTAATATTTTATGTATACTAATAATATCTTGAAATAATACGGAGTAAATATATATATGTAAATCGATTGAGAGAGTTTAGAGTTTAGAGAAAAATATTTTCAAGTTTCTATGAAATAATGAAACCTATTAAATTCTATTTATAATAGATTTTTGAATTATTAAAGTGAATTATTAAAGTATGAATTATTAAAGTAAATTATTAAAGTATGAATTATTAAAGTAAATTATTAAAGTATGAATTATTAAAGTATGAATTATTAAAGTGAATTATTAAAGTTAAAGTAAAGTAAAAATAAAGTAAAGGTAAAGTTTAAGTATAGTAAAAGTATAAAACTATGTACGTATAATACGCGTATAAATATATATAATATTAATTTAAATCGTTATATATATTTAATAAAATAAAATATAAATACCATTATCTTTATCATACTGGTTAAGTAATGAGTTGTCAAAAGTGGTTCTAGATATTTATAAAAGTTATATACGTTTTAATAATAAAGTTCTTTTTAAACTGAAAACGTTTTTGTACGTTTGAAACTAAATCAAATAAATATAATAATTTTGTTTTCCAAAACCAAATATATTTTTAAGAATCATTTTGTTTAAAGGTTAAAATAATGGAAATCGTTATATATCATAAAATGTTTTAGAAAAGTAGAATCATATATATTCATAATAGGTTTCAAGTTTTTAAATTACAGTTTGTTGGTGAAGCATGGGATAAAGTTCAAAGGTTAAATAAACGTATGAAATCATCTTAATGAAAAATGTCGAGTTACTTAACTTGTCGATATCCAACATCTAAGTTATTTACACTTCACGTTCTTACTTATAAATCACTTTACCATTTTCCGAATGTTGTCAAAAAGAATAGATTTCTTAAATCACGGTGGACCTCATAACATAGACCCGTAATGATATCATAATGTATCTGATAAATCAATCATTTGATATTATCTTCTAATTCCATCGATAAACATATTGAAACAAATACGGTCATGTAAAGTATTATACGTTTAATACTTTATTAATATTCTCAAGTTATAATATATATATACATATTTATTTATATATAACGGTTCGTGAATCGTCAGAATTTGGTCGAGGTTATAATGAATGTATGAACACAATTTAAAATTCTTGAGATTTAACTTAACAAACTTTGCTTATCGTGTCGGAATAATATAAAGATAAAGTTTAAATTTGGTTGGAAATTTCCGGGTTATCACAAGGAGCTGCACCAATAGCTCGTGCTCCATACAGACTCGCACCTAGCGAAATGAAAGAATTACAAAGTCAGTTACAGGAACTTTTAGAGAGTGGTTTTATACGACCAAGTACATCACCATGGGGAGCTCCTATTTTGTTTGTCAAAAAGAAGGATGGTACATTCAGGTTGTGTATCGACTACAGGAGGGTTGAACAAACTTACTATCAAGAACCGTTATCCACTACCGAGAATCGACGACTTATTTGATCAACTACAAGGATCGTCAGTTTATTCGAAGATTGATTTATGTTCTGGGTATCATCAAATGCGGGTGAAGGAGGATGATATTCTGAAGACTGCTTTCAGAATGCGTTACGGTCATTACGAGTTTATGGTTATGCCGTTTGGGTTGACTAACGCACCAGCTGTGTTCATGGGCCTCATGAACCGAGTGTGTGGACCATACCTTGACAAGTTTGTCATTGTTTTCATCGATGATATACTTATTTACTCAAAGAATGATCAAGAGCACGAAGAACATTTGAGAAAAGTGCTAGAGTTGTTGAGGAAAGAAAAACTGTACGCTAAATTTTCAAAGTGTGCATTTTAGTTGGAAGAAGTTCAATTCCTCGGTCACATAGTGAACAAAGAAGGTATTCAGGTGGATCCGGAAAAGATTGAAACCGTTGAAAAGTGGGAAACCCCGAAAACTCCGAAGCATATACGTCATTTTTTAGGATTGGCTGGTTACTACGGAAGATTCATCCAAGATTTTTCCAAAATAGCAAAAACCTTGACTGCATTAACGTATAACGGGAAGAAATTTGAATGGAAGGATGAGCAGGAGAAAGCGTTTCAATTGTTGAAGAAAAAGTTAACTACGGCACCTATATTGTCATTACCTGAAGGGAATGATGATTTTGTGATATATTGTGACGCCTCAAAGCAAGGTCTCTATTGTGTATTAATGCAACGAATGAAGGTAATTGCTTATGCGTCTAGACATATGAAGATTCACGAGCAGAATTATACGACGCATGATTTGGAATTAGGCGCGGTTTTTTTTGAATTAAAGACTTGGCGGCACTACTTATATGGGGTCAAAAGTATTATATATACCGATCACAAAAGTCTCCAACACTTATTTAATCAGAAACAACTAAACATGAGGCAGCGTAGGTGGATTGAGTTATTGAATAATTACGATTTCGAGATTCATTACCACCCGGGGAAGACAAATGTGGTAGCCGACGCTTTGAGCAGAAAGGACAGAGAACCCATTCGAGTAAAAGCTATGAATATAATGATTCACAATAACCTTACTACTCAAATAAAGGAGGCGCAACAAGGAGTTTTAAAAGAAGGAAATTTAAAGGATGAAATACCCAAAGGATCTGAGAAGCATCTTAATATACGAGAAGATGGAACCCGGTATAGGGATGAAAGGATTTGGGTACCAAAATTTGGAGATATGAGAAAAATGGTACTTAGAGAATCTCATAAAACCAGATACTCAATACATCCTGCAACGGGGAAGATGTACAAGGATCTCAAGAAACATTTTTGGTGGCCGGGTATGAAAGCCGATGTTGCTAAATACGTAGGAGAATGTTTGACGTGTTTTAAGGTCAAAGCAGAGCATCAGAAACCATCAGGTCTACTTCAACAATCCAAAATCCCGGAATGGAAATGGGAAAACATTACCATGGATTTCATCACTAAATTGCCAAGGACTGCAAGTGGTTTTGATACTATTTGGGTAATAGTTGATCATCTCACCAAATCAGCACACTTCCAGCCAATAAAAGAAGATGACAAGATGGAGAAGTTAGCACGACTGTATTTGAAGGAAGTCGTCTCCAGACATGGAATACCAATCTCTATTATCTCTGATAGGGATGGCAGATTTATTTCAAGATTCTGGCAGACATTACAGCAAGCATTCAGAACTCGTCTAGACATGAGTACTGCCTATCATCCACAAACTGATGGGCAGAGCGAAAGGACGATACAAATGCTTGAAGACATACTACGAGCATGTGTTATTGATTTCGAAAATAGTTGGGATCGACATCTACCGTTAGCAGAGTTTTTATACAACAACAGCTACCATTCAAGCATTGAGATGGCTCCGTTTGAAGCACTTTATGGTAGAAAGTACAGGTCTCCGATTTGTTGGAGTGAAGTGGGGGATAGATATATTACGGGCCTGGAGATAATACAAGAAACTACCGAGAAGATCATCCAAATTCAACAACGGTTGAAAACCGCCCAAAGTCTACAAAAGAGCTACGCTGACATTAAAAGAAAAGATATAGAATTTGAAATTGGAGATATGGTCATGCTTAAAATTACACCTTGGAAAGGCGTTGTTCGATTTGGTAAATGAGGGAAATTAAATCCAAGGTATATTGGACCATTCAAGATTATTGATCGTGTCGGACCAGTAGCTTACCGACTTAAGTTACCTCAACAACTCGCGGCTATACATAACACTTTCCACATCTCGAATTTGAAGAAATGTTTTGCTAAAGAAGATCTCACTCTTCCGTTAGACGAAATCCAAATCAACAAAAAACTTCAATTCATCAAAGAACCCGTCGAAATAATGGATCGTGAGGTTAAAAGACTTAAGCAAAACAAGATACCAACTGTTAAGGTTCGATGAAATGCTCGTAGAGGACCCGAGTTCACCTGGGAATGATAAGAATAGATGAAGAAGAAATACCCGCATCTATTTCTGGAAGATACGTCAACACCTCCAACTGCTTAAAATTTCGGGACGAAATTTATTTAACGGGTAGGTACTGTAGTGACCCGAACTTTTCCATGTTTATATATAATAAATGAAATTGATATTTACATGATTAAGTGTTTCCAACATGTTAAGCAATCAAACTTGTTAAGATTTGATTAATTGAAATAGGTTTTATATAGACAATTGACCACCCAAGTTGACCGATGATTCACGAACGTTAAAACTTGTAAAAACTATATGATGACATACATATGGATATATATATATATATATATATATATATATATATATATATATATATATATATATATATATATATATATATATATATATATATATATATAGTTATCATGATATTATGATAAGTATGTACCTCATTAAGTATTTTAACAATGAGTTATATACATAAAAATGAGACTATTGAATTAAGAAACTTGAAAACGGTATATATAACGATTATCGTTATAACAACGTCTTACTAATTACATATGAATCATTTTAAGATATTGACATACTATATATAAACATGTTAAATGATAAGTAAACATATCATTAAGTATAATAACAATGATCTACATATGTAAAAACAAGAGTACTAACTTAAGGATTTCGAAACGAGACATATATGTAACGATTATCTTTGTAACGACATTTAACTGTATATATATCATACTAAGATATATTAATATATCATAATATCATGATAATGTCATAATTTAACATCTCTTTAGATATAATAAACAATGGGTTAACAATATTTAACAAGATCGTTAACCTAAAGGTTTCAAAACAACACTTACATGTAACGACTAACGATGACTTAACGACTCAGTTAAAATGTATATACATGTGGTGTTTTAATATGTATTCATACACTTTTTAAAGACTTAAAGACACTTATCAAAGTACTTCTACTTAACAAAAATGCTTACAATTACATCCTCATTCATTTTCATCAACAATTCTACTCGTATGCACTCGTATTTGTACTCGTACAATACACAGCTTCTAAATGTATTTACTATTGGTATATACACTCCAATGATCAGATCTTAGCATCCTATGTGAGTCAACTAACCATGTGGGAACCATCATTTAACTTCTAGCATTAAATATCTCACAAAATTACAAACTTATGGAGCCTATATGGAACCCCTAATTCACGTGAAGTATGGTGTCCACAAACACTTTCATTTTGCAACTTACATTCATCAAACTACTCTCTCTCAAGTGTTCTTCCATTGTTCTAAGTGTTCTTCATCATCTTCATCAAAATCTAGCTCAATCTAATTCATAAATCCATACATAAACTAAGTTATAAAACAACTACTCAAGAACACACCAACAACACTTCTAAGTTTGCTAGCTTACTTCTAATCTTGCAAATCCACTTTGAGTGATCATCCAACCTCAAGAAATCTTTCTTATTTACAGTAAGATATCTTTCTAATACAAGGTAATACTCATATTTAAACTTTGATTTAATTTATATAACTATAACAATCTTATTTCGAGTGGAAATCTTACTTGAACTTGTTTTCGTGTCATGATTCTGCTTCAAGAACTTTCAAGCCATCCAAGGATCCTTTGAAGCTAGATCTATTTTTCTCATTTCCAGTAGGTTTATCCACAAAACCTGAGGTAGTAATGATGTTCATAACATCATTCGATATATATATAAAACTACCTTATTCGAAGGTTTAAACTTGAAATCACTAGAACATAATTTAGTTAATTCTAAACTTGTTCGCAAACAAAAGTTAATCCTTCTAACTTGAATTTTAAAATTAACTAAACACATGTTATATATCTATATGATATGCTAACTTAATGATTTAAAACCTGGAAACACGAAAAACACCGTAAAACTGGACATACGCCGTCGTAGTAACACCGCGGGCTGTTTTGGGTTAGTTAATTAAAAACTATGATAAACTTTGATTTAAAAGTTATTCTTCTGGAAAAATAATTTTTCGTATCAACATGAAACTATATCCAAAAATCATGGTTAAACTCAAAGTGAAAGTATGTTTTGCAAAATGGTCATCTAGACGTCGTTCTTTCGACTGAAATGACTACCTCTTACAAAAATGACTTGTAACTTATATTTATGACTACAAACCTATACATTTTCTGTTTAGATTCATAAAATAGAGTTCAATATGAAGCCATAGCAATTTGATTCACTCAAAATGGATTTAAAACGAATAAGTTATGGGTAAAACAAGATTGGATATTTTTTGATTGTTGTAGCTACGGGAAATATTGTAACAATTCTATACAAATCATATCCTAGCTAACTTATACTATATTATACATGTATTCTAATATATTATGTAATCTTGGGATACCATAGACACGTATGCAAATGTTTTGACATATCATATCGACCCATCTATATATATTATTTGGAACAACCATAGACACTCTATATGCAGTAATATTGGAGTTAGCTATACAGGGTTGAGGTTGATTCCAAAAATATATATACTTTGAGTTGTGATCTAGCCTGAGACGTGTATACACTGGGTCGTGGATTGATTCAAGATAATATATATCAATTTATTTCTGTACATCTAACTATGGACAACTAGTTGTAGGTTACTAACGAGGACAGCTGACTTAATAAATTTAAAACATCAAAATGTATTAAAAGTGTTGTAAATATATTTTGAACATACTTTGATATATATGTACATATTTGTTATAGGTTCGTGAATCGACCAGTGGCCAAGTCTTACTTCCCGACGAAGTAAAAATTTGTGAAAGTGAGTTATAGTCCCACTTTTAAAATCTAATATTTTGGGATGAGAATACATGCAGTTTTATAAATGTTTTACAAAATAGACACAAGTACGTGAAACTACATTCTATGGGTGAATGATCGAAGCCGAATATGCCCCTTTTGCTTGGTAACCTAACAATTAGTAAACCGATCTACTAATTGACGCGAATCCTAAAGATAGATCTATTGGGCCTAACGAACCCCATCCAAAGTACCGGATGCTTTAGTACTTCGAATTCATTTTTATCATGTCCGGAGGATTTCCCGAAATGATAGGGGATATTCTTATATACATCTTATTAATGTCGGTTACCAGGTGTTCACCATATGAATTATATACATCTTATTAATGTCGGTTACCAGGTGTTCACCATATGAATAAATTTTATCTCTATGTATGGGATGTATATTGAAATATGAAATCTTGTGGTCTATTATTATGATTTGATAATATATAGGTTAAACCTATAACTCACCAACATTTTTGTTGATGTTTTAAGCATGTTTATTCTCAGGTGATTATTAAGAGCTTCCGCTGTTGCATACTAAAATAAGGACAAGATTTGGAGTCCATGATTGTATGAAATTATGTAAAAACTGCATTCAAGAAACTTATTTTTGATGTAATATATTCTTATTGTAAACCATTATGTAATGGTCATGTGTAAAAGATATATTTTAGATTATCATTACTTGATAATCTACGTAATGCTTTTTAAACCTTTATCGATAAAATAAAGGTTATGGTTGTTTTAAAAATGAATGCAGTCTTTGAAAAACGTCTCATATAGAGGTCAAAACCTCGCGACGAAATCAATTAATATGGAACGTTTATAATCAATATGAACGGGACATTTCAGTACCTACCCGTTAAAGAAATTTCATCCCGAAATTTGATAGAGACCATCATGGTTGACAATAAGTAAGTTTTCATGACGAATATGAGTTGATAAATAGAGTTTTATCACTGTTGAGTAACATGTATAAGATAACTCGATTACTCGAAGAGTACGAGTGAAGCTATCACAAAAGAATGAAATGAGTAAATGCAGGTTTGTCATAACCGATGACGTAGTCACGGTTGATTTTCGGATTTTAAGGGATTTAGAAAAAATCTTTGTAATAAGATTTTATTTCTTTGATAATTTAAGGAAATTAGGATCCTTTTTGGTTAAGTGCGATAATCTATTTCGATTGCTCTGTCAGATATTTCACTATAAATCCACTCCCTTCGTTTCCTTTATATTTTGGAGTCCCATCCTTTTGTTTTCCTCTTCCCGACTTTAAGTCAAGCGAATAATGGTTCAGAATTTCGTAAGTATGAAGTTCGAATGAACATGACTAATGTTCTAAGAGAGAGTTTGTAATAGCATGATATTGATTGGTTAATTTACCAGAATTCAAGAGAAGAGATAGAACTATCAGGAAGATATATTCTTGATATGTTTGGAGATTAGGTAAAATGTAAGAGTCGTGTAATGAAAGGACCCGTTCATATATATTATAAATGATTCACAATAGTTGATTACATCGCGAGGTATTTGACCTCTATATGATACATTTTACAAACATTGCATTCGTTTTTAAAAGACAAATTTTCTTTACAACGAAAGTTGACGGCATGCACACCATTTGATAATACATCCAACTATAATTGACATAATAATAATCTTGATGAACTCAATGACTCGAATGCAACGTCTTTCAAAATATGCCATGAATGACTCCAAGTAATATCCTTAAAATGAGCTAATGCACAGCGGAAGATTTCTTTAATACCTGAGAATAAACATGCTTTAAAGTGTCAACCAAAAGGTTGGTGAGTTCATAGGTTTATCATAACAATCATTTCAATATATTAATAGACCACAAGATTTTCGTTTATAAATATATGTACACTCGCAAGTGTATAAAAGTATTCTATAAGTTGTAGGCACCCGGTAACAAGCCTTAACGTTCATGTTTTACCCTCTGAAGTACACCAGATCAGGTGTGTTTAAAATAACCTCGAAGTACTAAAGCATCCCATAGTCAGGATGGGGTTTGTCAGGCCCAATAGATCTATCTTTAGGATTCGCGCCTACCGTACATAGACAAGTAGTTTAATGTTACCAAGCTAAGGGTATATTTCTGGTTTAAACCCACATAGAATTAGTTTTAGTACTTGTGCCTACTTCGTAAAACATTTATAAAACAGCGCATGTATTCTCAGCCCAAAAATATATATTGCAAAAGCAATTAAAAAGGGAGCAAATGAAACTCACCATACTATATTTCGTAGTAAAAATACATATAACGTCATTTAACAAGTGCAAGGTTGGCCTCGGATTCACGAACCTATATTAATTATATATATTTATATGTTGGTCAATATTTGTCTAACAATTTTTGGTCAAGTCATAGTGTACCACAATCCTAATGCTCGAGACTAATATGCAAAAGTCAACAAAAGTCAACTTGACCCAAAATGACTTCTAAAATTTATACATGTTTATTATATAACTTAACTATAGTCGTTTTATATATTTAAATATACTTATTAGATTTTATAAAAATAAAAGTCATTTATTAATAAAAATTTATATTAACGTTTATATATAATATATACTTTTATATATCTTAAGTAGTAAAATTTATAAATTTCACTTAATATCGTAAAACTATAGTGGTAAGTATTATTAATGTAATTATATTACGCGTGGTGAAAAATATCTTTGTATCCCCTATTTATTTGATAAAATAATATTGATCATAATAATAATAAGTAAAAGTTGTATTATTTTGTAATAATAATTATTATTATTCTATAACAATATTTATATTTACTAAAAATGGTATTATGATAAAATGATAATACTAACATAATAGTAATAATGATATTTTATAATAACAATGATATTTCTATTAAAATGATAACGACGATAGTAATAATAATCATTTTAACAATAATACTAAAATTCAGTTGACTATAACTTCTAATCCGTTCATCGAAACCATTCGATATCTAAATGAAAAGTTCTTAATTTTTCGCTAGCTTTCCAATGACATGCATATCATATACCCTATCTCAGTAGCATATGTATCTAATTCAGGATTCAACAAACCTATCTAAGGACAATATCGAATGTACAAGCATGCATAATCCTATATACTCGAGCACTAGTCAGGGATACACTATTGATATATAAAAGTTAAGTTATGAGTGCTCACGTATCAATATTGAGATTCAATATTGCAGGAAAGTACGTAGACGCAACGGAGATGATAAACACTAGATTGACCTCACGAGCATACCCATGAACCATACCCATCACCTCCATAGCTATAACCCATAATTTCCTTAGCTTCGACTCATTCAAAAAACTATTTTGAAATCACTCGGACATCACTCCGTTGTAATATTTTATGTATACTAATAATATCTTGAAATAATACAGAGCAAATATATATATATATATATATATATATATATATATATATATATATATATATATATATATATATATATATATATATATATATATATATATCGATTGAGAGAGTTTAGAGAAATATATTTTCAACTTTCTATGAAATAATGAAACCTATTGAATTCTATTTATAATAGCTTTTTGAATTATTAAAGTGAATTATTAAAGTATGAATTATTAAAGTGAATTATTAAAGTATGAATTATTAAAG
Source organism: Rutidosis leptorrhynchoides (assembly GCF_046630445.1). Lineage (NCBI taxonomy): Eukaryota > Viridiplantae > Streptophyta > Magnoliopsida > Asterales > Asteraceae > Rutidosis > Rutidosis leptorrhynchoides. Next base: position 243,823,389 of record NC_092336.1, read on the forward strand.
TGAATTATTAAAGTATGAATTATTAAAGTGAATTATTAAAGTATGAATTATTAAAGTGAATTATTAAAGTATGAATTATTAAAGTGAATTATTAGGTTAAAGTAAAGTAAAAGTAAAGTAAAGGTAAAGTTAAAGTATAGTAAAAGTATAAAAATTATGTATGTATAATACGCGTATAAATATATATAATATTAATTTAAATTGTTATATATTTTTAATGAAATAAAATATAAATATCGTTATATTTATTATACTGGTTAAGTAATGAGTTATGAAAAGTGATTCTAGATATTTATAAAAGTTATATACGTTTTAATAATAAAGTTCTTTTGAAACTGAAAATGTTTTTGTACGTTTGAAAATAGATTAATAGAATATTATGGAAACCAATTTTCTACTAGCTTTTGTCTAACTTTCGTAAATGACACTTTTTATTTTTAGTTATAAATAGCTTTACAAATTATTCCGAATATCGTTAAGAGGAATAGATTTTCTCAAATCATAGTGGACCTCTCAACAGAGACTTGTAATCATAATTCAATCATTTAATATATATTTTTTTAATTTCGTCGATAATCATATTGAAACAAATACGTTCATATAAAGCATTATACGTTTAAATACTTTGTTGACATTTTCAATTTATAACATATACACATATACATACATATTCATATATGTTCATTTAATGGTTCGTGAATCATTGGAATTTGGTCGAGGTTTAAATGAATGTATAAACATAGTTTAAAATCCTCGAGGTTTAACTTAACAAACATTGCTTATCGTGTCAGAATAATATAAAGATAAAGTTTAAATTTAGTCGAAAATTTCCGGGTCGTCACAGTACCTACCCGTTAAAGAAATTTCGTCCCCGAAATTTGATAGAGGTCGTTATGGCTAACAATGAGAATGTTATTATGACGTAACGATTATGAAGTTTTATCATGTCTAATAAGTATGGATAAAATAATTCGATTACTCGAAGCGTATGAGGGAAGTTATCGTAAATGAAGGAATTAAGATTATAGTGATTCGTCATATCTTTTGATATCATCACAATTGATCTCCGAATTTAAAGAAAATCTTTGTAATCTATGTTGGATTTGATGCTTCGGTGATTAAGGAGAATATGATTCTCTTCGAATTAATACGATAATCCATCTTGATTTCTCTGTCGGGTATTTCATTATAAATCCACCTCCTTCGTTTTCTTACAACTCACACCTTCTATTCTTTCTCCATCAACTCATATTTTAAAGTATTTGTCAATATGCTTCATCCAGTACTGATTCTCGATATACTCCTCACTTTCATATCTGTCGTTTTTCTTTTTCATCTGCCTCCGGAAGAATCTATTTACTTCTACTATACTCTCGGTTTTATAGTGTTTTTAGTTCTTCCGTGTCTTTATATTGCTATATGCATCGATATATACGGTTTATAATTTTTGGGTGGTTGTTGGGTTTTATATCTTCCCTTATATTTCAAAGCCCCTGCTTTTCTCTTCTATAATCATTGACATCCACAGTTAATGCTCCCTTCTATTTGCTACGATTTATACTCCAATTTCTATTTTGGAGTTTTGTCCTTTCGTTTCTTCTTCTTGCGATTAAGCAACGTTTGTAATGGTCCAGTATTCGCAGATATGAATTTCAGAATGAACATAGTTAATGTTCTAAGAAGGAAATGGTAATGGCACGATCTTGATTATTAATTTACCAGAATACCTTGAAAAGACCGAATCATCAAGAAAATATATTCTTGATATTTTTAGAGATTAAATAGAATACAAGAGTCGTGTAACATGGAACATGATGACGGCATGGTCTGTGAATCGTCATGTCCCATTAGAAACTCAGTATGACTTACTGTAATATAATCACGTTGATCAAGTGTCATTATATTATACTAACTCATGCTTCAGTTCCCAACACTACTTCAAAACATTCATAATTTAAACTCGAAAGTTTATAGAATATAGAAACTAATAGTTTCTTATATGATGTAACACTGATAGCGCAAAGAGATAAATGACTTCAGATAAAGAGTAAGGTATTCGTTAATGACTTTAGCAGGCACTGAATCATTTGGATTCTTTGAAGGCAGATTTAGTCTTTGTGATTTGTCCACTGCCTCCTTCATAGTCTGTTCAATCCGTTTTCTAGTTCCAAACCTTCTCTTTTTCTTAGCTTTACCACCTTACTATTCTTTGTCATCAAACTTTTTTTACTGTTAAGATCGTTTACAGTTTTTGATGCTTCGTCAGCATTTCAAGAACTAGTTTGCAGTTCAAAAATATTTTTCAAAACTTCACATTCAAAGTATGTAAGTCCAGGAGATAGACGTTTTACGTACACATATAACTGTTGGCGTAGACATGCTGCGAGATTTCAAAATACTGGTTACTGTTTTCCGGTGATTCGTATGACAATTTTCGTTACAAGATGCGAATGAGTAAATGATGTGATTTCAATAAATATAATGATTTTTCGAAAAGTCAAAGATAATTGAAGTTGTTGGTAAGTTTATTGCTAAGGTGGCGAGATATGAAAGGTCCCCAGTAACGATGACGAAAGGGGAACGTATCTATCGAGGTTATAATAAGACTAGTCCGACTGAAAATTCGAAGTTGACTTACTGGAGCTGTGACAAAACTGTCTACTTTGAAAAGGATTTGAAAAGTCATTTTAGCTAATAAATGCCAAAGGGTCTGACACGGATACGCGTCGAACTATGACTTTGGCTTCGAGAGCTTTTTAGGTACATAAATGTGGGTAATATGTGGTTGGATCATCATCTCGATTGTTCATTGTTTGAAGTGTCTTCGAAAACTTCAGAGAGTTTGAACACAGTTTGTAATCGTTAATATACATATGATGTTCTAACACAGTTTTGAAGCCAAAGTATAGCTTTGAAAGATGTAGGAATCTAAGAGTGATGTCTTCTATTAAATCATGACTTGGATTTTGATTTGTCAAAATCAGAATGCGTAATCAAATTTGGGTGAGAATGGTTGTTTTGATTACTATACAAGAATGTATATTGTTGTGAGATTTTGGGAGTATAGTTGATGATTTGCTTAATCAGATTCGAAAAATGTAACATATTAATTTTGAATTTATATATCTCTCGGGTATTACATACCCGTTAAAAAAATTTCACAATTGATATTTTGTACAACAGAATATTATTACAGTCTTTATGAAAATATATATGCGCATATTTTCTTCAGATGTAACATAGATTTAATGAGTTAATATTAAATTAAACTCATTTGATTTACGGTTGAAACTAGAACTGAATAATCCCTAAAGATTTTCGAAATTACATAACTTTTACGGAGTATTTATTCAATAAAATTGAAATTATGAATTAATACTTCGTTATTTGTTGGTGTTTGTAACCCTTGCACCATATTCTCTAAAGCCACTACTCGAGCGCGAAGCTCGTTGACTTCTTCTATTACACCGGGGTGATTGTCGGTTCGGACGAGTGGATAAATAAAATCTAGAATTTAATGTAGTATATAATCGTGACGAGATACTCTGGAAATGAGAGAGAAAATGGTGTTTTGGACCGGTTCGCCGGTAAGTGCTTCAGGTTCATCGCCAAGAGGGAAATGTGGTGGATGGAAGGGATCACCTTCTTCTTGTCTCCAATTATTGAGGAGGCTACGAACCTATCCCCAATTCATCTAGAATAGATGATGGCTAATTGGTTGATCCATTCCGGTTACACTGCTTTCGGAGCTTGAGTGGGATTCCATATCGGAATTCGAGGGACTTGAACTAATGACGAATTCCATTTCGTTCGATTGAATAAAGGATTTTTCGATATGAAATGATTTTTCGGCTATCGGGTGGTATTCTAATTACATAGAATATCTATATATATAGCGCAAAAGATTTCGTAGATTACGGAGGAATTTACGTGATATGTCAGGCAAAGTTTACAGTAACAGATACGCTAAGATATGGATTAGCAGATACGCTAAGATATGTATTTTGTCTATACACTATTTATGCAATCAATGCAGTAAGACGTGTCTAGACTAAGAATGATAAGCAGACAATTCCGACAAAAATGATAAGCAAAACTTTTGACATGCAGACACGGTCGAAGTCCAGGCTCACTAATGCATCCTAACGACTATCAGTTAGACACACTAATACAGACCTGGTTCGCTAAGACCACCGCTCTGATACCAACTGAAAGGACCCGTTCATATATATTATAAACGATTCACAATAGTTGATTACATCGCGAGGTATTTGACCTCTATATGATACATTTTACAAACATTGCATTCGTTTTTAAAAGACAAACTTTCTTTACAACGAAAGTTGACGGCATGCACACCATTTGATAATACATCCAACTATAATTGACATAATAATAATCTTGATGAACTCAATGACTCGAATGCAACGTCTTTCAAAATATGCCATGAATGACTCCAAGTAATATCCTTAAAATGAGCTAATGCACAGCGGAAGATTTCTTTAATACCTGAGAATAAACATGCTTTAAAGTGTCAACCAAAAGGTTGGTGAGTTCATAGGTTTATCATAACAATCATTTCAATATATTAATAGACCACAAGATTTTCGTTTATAAATATATGTACACTCGCAAGTGTATAAAAGTATTCTATAAGTTGTAGGCACCCGGTAACAAGCCTTAACGTTCATGTTTTACCCTCTGAAGTACACCAGATCAGGTGTGTTTAAAATAACCTCGAAGTACTAAAGCATCCCATAGTCAGGATGGGGTTTGTCAGGCCCAATAGATCTATCTTTAGGATTCGCGCCTACCGTACATAGACAAGTAGTTTAATGTTACCAAGCTAAGGGTATATTTCTGGTTTAAACCCACATAGAATTAGTTTTAGTACTTGTGCCTACTTCGTAAAACATTTATAAAACAGCGCATGTATTCTCAGCCCAAAAATATATATTGCAAAAGCAATTAAAAAGGGAGCAAATGAAACTCACCATACTGTATTTCGTAGTAAAAATACATATAACGTCATTTAACAAGTGCAAGGTTGGCCTCGGATTCACGAACCTATATTAATTATATATATTTATATGTTGGTCAATATTTGTCTAACAATTTTTGGTCAAGTCATAGTGTACCACAATCCTAATGCTCGAGACTAATATGCAAAAGTCAACAAAAGTCAACTTGACCCAAAATGACTTCTAAAATTTATACGTGTTTATTATATAACTTAACTATAGTCGTTTTATATATTTAAATATACTTATTAGATTTTATAATAATAAAAGTCATTTATTAATAAAAATTTATATTAACGTTTATATATAATATATACTTTTATATATCTTAAGTAGTAAAATTTATAAAGTTCACTTAATATCGTAAAACTATAGTGGTAAGTATTATTAATGTAATTATATTACGCGTGGTGAAAAATATCTTTGTATCCCCTATTTATTTGATAAAATAATATTGATCATAATAATAATAAGTAAAAGTTGTATTATTTTGTAATAATAATTATTATTATTCTATAACAATATTTATATTTACTAAAAATGGTATTATGATAAAATGATAATACTAACATAATAGTAATAATGATATTTTATAATAACAATGATATTTCTATTAAAATGATAACGACGATAGTAATAATAATCATTTTAACAATAATACTAAAATTCAGTTGACTATAACTTCTAATCCGTTCATCGAAACCATTCGATATCTAAATGAAAAGTTCTTAATTTTTCGCTAGCTTTCCAATGACATGCATATCATATACCCTATCTCAGTAGCATATGTATCTAATTCAGGATTCAACAAACCTATCTAAGGACAATATCGAATGTACAAGCATGCATAATCCTATATACTCGAGCACTAGTCAGGGATACACTATTGATATATAAAAGTTAAGTTATGAGTGCTCACGTATCAATATTGAGATTCAATATTGCAGGAAAGTACGTAGACGCAACGGAGATGATAAACACTAGATTGACCTCACGAGCATACCCATGAACCATACCCATCACCTCCATAGCTATAACCCATAATTTCCTTAGCTTCGACTCATTCAAAAAACTATTTTGAAATCACTCGGACATCACTCCGTCGTAATATTTTATGTATACTAATAATATCTTGAAATAATACAGAGCAAATATATATATATATATATATATATATATATATATATATATATATATATATATATATATATATATATCGATTGAGAGAGTTTAGAGAAATATATTTTCAACTTTCTATGAAATAATGAAACCTATTGAATTCTATTTATAATAGCTTTTTGAATTATTAAAGTGAATTATTAAAGTATTAATTATTAAAGTGAATTATTAAAGTATGAATTATTAAAGTGAATTATTAAAGTATGAATTATTAAAGTGAATTATTAAAGTATGAATTATTAAAGTGAATTATTAAAGTATGAATTATTAAAGTGAATTATTAAAGTTAAAGTAAAGTAAAAGTAAAGTAAAGGTAAAGTTAAAGTATAGTAAAAGTATAAAAATTATGTATGTATAATACGCGTATAAATATATATAATATTAATTTAAATTGTTATATATTTTTAATGAAATAAAATATAAATATCGTTATATTTATTATACTGGTTAAGTAATGAGTTATCAAAAGTGATTCTAGATATTTATAAAAGTTATATACGTTTTAATAATAAAGTTCTTTTGAAACTGAAAATGTTTTTGTACGTTTGAAAATAGATTAATAGAATATTATGGAAACCAATTTTCCACTAGCTTTTGTCTAACTTTCGTAAATGACACTTTTTATTTTTAGTTATAAATAGCTTTACAAATTATTCCGAATATCGTTAAGAGGAATAGATTTTCTCAAATCATAGTGGACCTCTCAACAGAGACTTGTAATCATAATTCAATCATTTAATATATATTTTTTTAATTTCGTCGATAATCATATTGAAACAAATACGTTCATATAAAGCATTATATGTTTAAATACTTTGTTGACATTTTCAATTTATAACATATACACATATACATACATATTCATATATGTTCATTTAATGGTTCGTGAATCATTGGAATTTGGTCGAGGTTTAAATGAATGTATAAACATAGTTTAAAATCCTTGAGGTTTAACTTAACAAACATTGCTTATCGTGTCAGAATAATATAAAGATAAAGTTTAAATTTAGTCGGAAATTTCCGGGTCGTCACAGTACCTACCCGTTAAAGAAATTTCGTCCCCGAAATTTGATAGAGGTCGTTATGGCTAACAATGAGAATGTTATTATGACGTAACGATTATGAAGTTTTATCATGTCTAAGAAGTATGGATAAAATAATTCGATTACTCGAAGCGTATGAGGGAAGTTATCGTAAATTAAGGAATTAAGATTATAGTGATTCGTCATATCTTTTGATATCATCACAATTGATCTCTGAATTTAAAGAAAATCTTTGTAATCTATGTTGGATTTGATGCTTCGGTGATTAAGGAGATTATGATTCTCTTCGAATTAATACGATAATCCATCTTGATTTCTCTGTCGGGTATTTCATTATAAATCCACCTCCTTCGTTTTCTTACAACTCACACCTTCTATTCTTTCTCCCTCAACTCATATTTTAAAGTATTTGTCAATATGCTTCATCCAGTACTAATTCTCGATATACTCCTCACTTTCATATCTGTCGTTTTTCTTTTTCATCTGCCTCCGGAAGAATCTATTTACTTCTACTATACTCTCGGTTTTATAGTGTTTTTAGTTCTTCCGTGTCTTTATATTGCTATATGCATCGATATATACGGTTTATAATTTTTGGGTGGTTGTTGGGTTTTATATCTTCCCTTATATTTCATAGCCCCTGCTTTTCTCTTCTATAATCATTGACATCCACAGTTAATGCTCCCTTCTATTTGCTACGATTTATACTCCAATTTCTATTTTGGAGTTTTGTCCTTTCGTTTCTTCTTCTTGCGATTAAGCAACGTTTGTAATGGTCCAGTATTCGCAGATATGAATTTCAGAATGAACATAGTTAATGTTCTAAGAAGGAAATGGTAATGGCACGATCTTGATTATTAATTTACCAGAATACCTTGAAAAGACCGAATCATCAAGAAAATATATTCTTGATATTTTTAGAGATTAAATAGAATACAAGAGTCGTGTAACATGGAACATGATGACGGCATGGTCTGTGAATCGTCATGTCCCATTAGAAACTCAGTATGACTTACTGTAATATAATCACGTTGATCAAGTGTCATTATATTATAGTAACTCATGCTTCAGTTCCCAACACTACTTCAAAACATTCATAATTTAAACTCGAAAGTTTATAGAATATAGAAACTAATAGTTTCTTATATGATGTAACACTGATAGCGCAAAGAGATAAATGACTTCAGATAAAGAGTAAGGTATTCGTTAATGACTTTAGCAGGCACTGAATCATTTGGATTCTTTGAAGGCAGATTTAGTCTTTGTGATTTGTCCACTGCCTCCTTCATAGTCTGTTCAATCCGTTTTCTAGTTCCAAACCTTCTCTTTTTCTCAGCTTTACCACCTTACTATTATTTGTCATCAAACTTTTTTTACTGTTAAGATCGTTTACAGTTTTTGATGCTTCGTCAGCATTTCAAGAACTAGTTTGCAGTTCAAAAATATTTTTCAAAACTTCACATTCAAAGTATGTAAGTCCAGGAGATAGACGTTTTACGTACACATATAACTGTTGGCGTAGACATGCTGCGAGATTTCAAAATACTGGTTACTGTTTTCCGGTGATTCGTATGACAATTTTCGTTACAAGATGCGAATGAGTAAATGATGTGATTTCAATAAATATAATGATTTTTCGAAAAGTCAAAGATAATTGAAGTTGTTGGTAAGTTTATTGCTAAGGTGGCGAGATATGAAAGGTCCCCAGTAACGATGACGAAAGGGGAACGTATCTATCGAGGTTATAATAAGACTAGTCCGACTGAAAAGTCGAAGTTGACTTGCTGGAGCTGTGACAAAACTGTCTACTTTGAAAAGGATTTGAAAAGTCATTTTAGCTAATAAATGCCAAAGGGTCTGACACGGATACGCGTCGAACTATGACTTTGGCTTCGAGAGCTTTTTAGGTACATAAATGTGGGTAATATGTGGTTGGATCATCATCTCGATTGTTCATTGTTTGAAGTGTCTTCGAAAACTTCAGAGAGTTTGAACACAGTTTGTAATCGTTAATATACATATGATGTTCTAACACAGTTTTGAAGCCAAAGTATAGCTTTGAAAGATGTAGGAATCTAAGAGTGATGTCTTCTGTTAAATCATGACTTGGATTTTGATTTGTCAAAATCAGAATGCGTAATCAAATTTGGGTGAGAATGGTTGTTTTGATTACTATACAAGAATGTATATTGTTGTGAGATTTTGGGAGTATAGTTGATGATTTGCTTAATCAGATTCGAAAAATGTAACATATTAATTTTGAATTTATATATCTCTCGGGTATTACATACCCGTTAAAAAATTTTCACAATTAATATTTTGTACAACAGAATATTATTACAGTCTTTATGAAAATATATATGCGCATATTTTCTTCAGATGTAACATAGATTTAATGAGTTAATATTAAATTAAACTCATTTGATTTACGGTTGAAACTAGAACTGAATAATCCCTAAAGACTTTCGAAATTACATAACTTTTACGGAGTATTTATTCAATAAAATTGAAATTATGAATTAATACTTCGTTATTTGTTGGTGTTTGTAACCCTTGCACCATATTCTCTAAAGCCACTACTCGAGCGCGAAGCTCGTTGACTTCTTCTATTACACCGGGGTGATTGTCGGTTCGGACGAGTGGATAAATAAAATCTAGAATTTAATGTAGTATATAATCGTGACGAGATACTCTGGAAATGAGAGAGAAAATGGTGTTTCGGACCGGTTCGCCGGTAAGTGCTTCAGGTTCATCGCCAAGAGGGCAATGTGGTGGATGGAAGGGATCACCTTCTTCTTGTCTCCAATTATTGAGGAGGCTACGAACCTATCCCCAATTCATCTAGAATAGATGATGGCTAATTGGTTGATCCATTCCGGTTACACTGCTTTCGGAGCTTGAGTGGGATTCCATATCGGAATTCGAGGGACTTGAACTAATGACGAATTCCATTTCGTTCGATTGAATAAAGGATTTTTCGATATGAAATGATTTTTCGGCTATCGGGTGGTATTCTAATTACATAGAATATCTATATATATAGCGCAAAAGATTTCGTAGATTACGGAGGAATTTACGTGATATGTCAGGCAAAGTTTACAGTAACAGATACGCTAAGATATAGATTAGCAGATACGCTAAGATATGTATTTTGTCTATACACTATTTATGCAATCAATACAGTAAGACGTGTCTAGACTAAGAATGATAAGCAGACAATTCCGACAAAAATGATAAGCAAAACTTTTGACATGCAGACACGGTCGAAGTCCAGGCTCACTAATGCATCCTAACGACTATCAGTTAGACACACTAATACAGACCTGGTTCGCTAAGACCACCGCTCTGATACCAACTGAAAGGACCCGTTCATATATATTATAAACGATTCACAATAGTTGATTACATCGCGAGGTATTTGACCTCTATATGATACATTTTACAAACATTGCATTCGTTTTTAAAAGACAAACTTTCTTTACAACGAAAGTTGACGGCATGCACACCATTTGATAATACATCCAACTATAATTGACATAATAATAATCTTGATGAACTCAATGACTCGAATGCAACGTCTTTCAAAATATGCCATGAATGACTCCAAGTAATATCCTTAAAATGAGCTAATGCACAGCGGAAGATTTCTTTAATACCTGAGAATAAACATGCTTTAAAGTGTTAACCAAAAGGTTGGTGAGTTCATAGGTTTATCATAACAATCATTTCAATATATTAATAGACCACAAGATTTTCGTTTATAAATATATGTACACTCGCAAGTGTATAAAAGTATTCTATAAGTTGTAGGCACCCGGTAACAAGCCTTAACGTTCATGTTTTACCCTCTGAAGTACACCAGATCAGGTGTGTTTAAAATAACCTCGAAGTACTAAAGCATCCCATAGTCAGGATGGGGTTTGTCAGGCCCAATAGATCTATCTTTAGGATTCGCGCCTACCGTACATAGACAAGTAGTTTAATGTTACCAAGCTAAGGGTATATTTCTGGTTTAAACCCACATAGAATTAGTTTTAGTACTTGTGCCTACTTCGTAAAACATTTATAAAACAGCGCATGTATTCTCAGCCCAAAAATATATATTGCAAAAGCAATTAAAAAGGGAGCAAATGAAACTCACCATACTGTATTTCGTAGTAAAAATACATATAACGTCATTTAACAAGTGCAAGGTTGGCCTCGGATTCACGAACCTATATTAATTATATATATTTATATGTTGGTCAATATTTGTCTAACAATTTTTGGTCAAGTCATAGTGTACCACAATCCTAATGCTCGAGACTAATATGCAAAAGTCAACAAAAGTCAACTTGACCCAAAATGACTTCTAAAATTTATACGTGTTTATTATATAACTTAACTATAGTCGTTTTATATATTTAAATATACTTATTAGATTTTATAATAATAAAAGTCATTTATTAATAAAAATTTATGTTAACGTTTATATATAATATATACTTTTATATATCTTAAGTAGTAAAATTTATAAAGTTCACTTAATATCGTAAAACTATAGTGGTAAGTATTATTAATGTAATTATATTACGCGTGGTGAAAAATATCTTTGTATCCCCTATTTATTTGATAAAATAATATTGATCATAATAATAATAAGTAAAAGTTGTATTATTTTGTAATAATAATTATTATTATTCTATAACAATATTTATATTTACTAAAAATGGTATTATGATAAAATGATAATACTAACATAATAGTAATAATGATATTTTATAATAACAATGATATTTCTATTAAAATGATAACGACGATAGTAATAATAATCATTTTAACAATAATACTAAAATTCAGTTGACTATAACTTCTAATCCGTTCATCGAAACCATTCGATATCTAAATAAAAAGTTCTTAATTTTTCGCTAGCTTTCCAATGACATGCATATCATATACCCTATCTCAGTAGCATATGTATCTAATTCAGGATTCAACAAACCTATCTAAGGACAATATCGAATGTACAAGCATGCATAATCCTATATACTCGAGCACTAGTCAGGGATACACTATTGATATATAAAAGTTAAGTTATGAGTGCTCACGTATCAATATTGAGATTCAATATTGCAGGAAAGTACGTAGACGCAACGGAGATGATAAACACTAGATTGACCTCACGAGCATACCCATGAACCATACCCATCACCTCCATAGCTATAACCCATAATTTCCTTAGCTTCGACTCATTCAAAAAACTATTTTGAAATCACTCGGACATCACTCCGTCGTAATATTTTATGTATACTAATAATATCTTGAAATAATACAGAGAAAATATATATATATATATATATATATATATATATATATATATATATATATATATATATATATATATATATATATATATATATATAAATCGATTGAGAGAGTTTAGAGAAATATATTTTCAACTTTCTATGAAATAATAAAACCTATTGAATTCTATTTATAATAGATTTTTGAATTATTAAAGTGAATTATTAAAGTATGAATTATTAAAGTGAATTATTAAAGTATGAATTATTAAAGTGAATTATTAAAGTATGAATTATTAAAGTGAATTATTAAAGTTAAAGTAAAGTAAAAGTAAAGTAAAGGTAAAGTTAAAGTATAGTAAAAGTATAAAAATTATGTATGTATAATACGCGTATAAATATATATAATATTAATTTAAATTGTTATATATTTTTAATGAAATAAAATATAAATATCGTTATATTTATTATACTGGTTAAGTAATGAGTTATCAAAAGTGATTCTAGATATTTATAAAAGTTATATACGTTTTAATAATAAAGTTCTTTTTAAACTGAAAATGTTTTTGTACGTTTGAAAATAGATTAATAGAATATTATGGAAACCAATTTTCCACTAGCTTTTGTCTAACTTTCGTAAATGACACTTTTTATTTTTAGTTATAAATAGCTTTACAAATTATTCCGAATATCGTTAAGAGGAATAGATTTTCTCAAATCATAGTGGACCTCTCAACAGAGACTTGTAATCATAATTCAATCATTTAATATATATTTTTTTAATTTCGTCGATAATCATATTGAAACAAATACGTTCATATAAAGCATTATACGTTTAAATACTTTGTTGACATTTTCAATTTATAACATATACACATATACATACATATTCATATATGTTCATTTAATGGTTCGTGAATCATTGGAATTTGGTCGAGGTTTAAATGAATGTATAAACATAGTTTAAAATCCTTGAGGTTTAACTTAACAAACATTGCTTATCGTGTCAGAATAATATAAAGATAAAGTTTAAATTTAGTCGGAAATTTCCGGGTCGTCACATGTAACATGGCACCTGATGACGTTATGGTCTGTGAATCATCAAGTTCCATTAGAAACTCAGCATGACTTACTGTAATATAATCACGTTGATCAAGTGTCATTATATTATACTAACTCATGCTTCAGTTCCCAACAATACTTCAATAACATTCATATTTTAAGTTCGAATTTTTCAGAATTTAGAAACTAAAACAGTTTTCTTTCTGAAGTAACACTGATATCGTGAAGAGATAACTGATTTCAGATACGAATAGTTATGAAAATATCTTCAGAAATATTGAGGATTTTATAATGAAAGATACGATGATATCTTAGAATTTCTAATATCGATGAATGATGATGAAGATTTGTCCATAAAAGTGTAGAGTCAAGAGCAAGGTATTCGTTAATGACTTCAGCAGATACTGAATCATTGGATTCTTTGAAGGCAGGTTTAGTCCTTGTGATTTGTCCATAACCTTCTTCATAGTTTGCTCAATCCGTTTTCCAGTTTCAAACTTTTTCTGAGCTTTGCCAACACACTAATCTTTATTATCAAACTTTTGACTGTTAAGGCAGTCTTCAGTTTTTCACTGCTTCATCAGCCTTTTCAAAACTCAGAAAACTGATTCATAGGCTAAAGCGCTTTTCAGAAATTCAGAATGGAAGATCATAATTCTAAATGTTATATGTATACATATAACTGTTGATGTAGAAACGTTGCGAGATTTGAAATACTGATTGCGGATTCTAGGTAATTGACATGGCAATTCTTATTATAAGATGCGGATGAATATATGATAGGGTTTCGATAAAGATAATGATTTTTCGGAAAGTTAAGGATCAACAAAATTGTTGGTAAGTTTAACGCTAATGTAGTGGGACATAAACGGTTCCCCAGTAACAATAAAAGAGCACGCGTATATATCAAGGTTATAATAAGGTTGATTCGAACGAAAATTCGAAGTTGACTTGCTGGAGCTGTAACAAAATTGGCTAATTTGGAGTGGGATTGCAAAGTTATTTTTGGTAATAACAATGCCAAAGGAGCTAGCACAGATACATTTTAAACGTTTACTCAGGTTCTGAGTGTTTTTAGGTGCATGACTATATGCATAAATCTTTTCTTCCGTAGATGAAGTGCGGTTGGTTCATCCTCTCGATTGAGGTGTTTTCAAGAATCATGAAAGGTTTGAACGCAGAATGGAATCGTCAAGATACAAATGAGGTTTAAGTTGAGATCAAGTGGCAAACTTGAAGAGATGTTTAGTTTCATATGTTATAATCAATATTTTAATTCATTTTAATTATCCAATGTCATTAGTCCACAGTTCGTAGTCCACAATTAGTAGTACAACAATTCATATATAGTTTAATATATAATATTCGAATTAATTATTACGTGTCGTGACCCATTATATACATGTCTCAGACTCGATCACAACTCAAAGTATATATATTATTTTAGAATCAACCTCAACCCTGTATAGCTAACTCAAGCATTACTGCATATAGAGTGTCTATAGTTATTCTAAATAATATATATAGATGCGTTGATATGATATTTCAAAACCTTGTATACGTGTCCCGATATTTAAAGTGCGTAAAATAAATAAGAGAAATTAAATGACGATAAATAAAATTGCGAGAATTAAAATTGCGATAATTAAATTGCGATAAATAAATGTAATAAGGAATTAACAGTTAGCTAGGAACAGTTAGCTAGGATTTTGTTAGCGTAGTTTCTTAACAAAATTTCTCATAGTTAATTTGTTTATTTCTAACAAATTTTATTTTGTCAAATGTTTTCTTCATTATGCCACTTGTTGGATTCTGATAAGTCAAAATCTAAATATGAAATTGAATGAAAATAGTTATTCTGTGGTGAACGGATTCGTATATATGTGAATGTAAGTAGGATAGTCAATGACCGTTGAATCAGATTCGAATAATGCACAGTGTAACTTATTAATGTGAAATCTAAATATTCCTCGGGTATTACCTGCCCGTTAAAATATTTTCATCATTAACAGTTTGTACAAAAGAATTTTTAATTACAATCTTTATGAAAACATATATACATATATATTTTCTTCAGATGTAATCATGGATTTAATGAGTCAATGTGATATTAAATTCATCTGATTTATGAATAGAACTATGATACATAATCTCTTAAATATTAGAGATTACATAATCGCCATGTAGAACGAAGATAAATGATGTAGATCGATTCGTAGAACGATGATTAGGCGTGTGATGTTGAAACTTGAGTTATTGGTGGTACTGGTATTGATGTTGGTGGTACTGTTGGTGCCGGTGATGTTGCTGAAGCTGGTACGTTTTGCACCATATTTTCCAAGACTACAACTCGGGCGCGAAGCTCGTTGACTTCTTCCATTATTCCGGGATGATTTTCGGTCAGAACGAGTGGATGAATAAGGTTTAGAATCTGAGTTATGATATAGTCGTGGTGAGATACTCTGAGAGAGAAAATGGTGTTTCGAACAGGTTCGCTGGTAAGTGTTTCAGGTTCTTCGCCAAGAGGGAAAGTCGGTGGATGGAAAGGATCACCTTCTTCTTGTCTCCAATGACTAAGTAGGCTATGAACCCATCCCCAATTCATCTAGAATTGAAGATGACTAATTGATTGATCTATTCCAGTTACACTGTCTTCGAAGTTCAGGTGAATATCCATATCAGAATAGCTGTCGGAATCCGAGGAACTGGAACTAGTTGAAGGATCCATTTCGTACGATCAGGGAATTGATTTTCGATATGAATTAAATTATAGGATGTAGATTAGTACCCTATAATACATGATTTACATATGCATATATAATACTAAAATCCCATAAGTTACGAAGGAATCTACGGAAGCTGTCAGGCAAAGTCTACAGTAACAGATACGCTAAGATATGAATTAGCAGATACGCTAAGATATGAATTTTGTCTATACACTATTTATGCAATCAATGCAGTAAGATGTGTCTAGACTAAGAATGATAAGCAAGTGATTCTCTAAGAATGATATGCAGGTAATTTTTGACACGAAATGATAAGCAAAACTTTTGACATGCAGACACGGTCGAAGTCCAGACTCACTAATGCATCTAAACAACTATCAGTTAGACACACTAATGCAAGACCTGGTTCGCTAAGACCGGCGCTCTGATAGCAACTCTAACGACCCGTCCTAATCCATCTGGACGAATACATTACATATGGTTACATCGCGAGGTTCTGACCTCTATATGATACATTTTACAAACATTGCATTCGTTTTTAATAGACAAACTTCCATTACATCGAAAGTTGATAGGCATGCATACCATTTCATAATATATCCAATTATAAATGACTTAACAATAATCTTGATGAACTCAACGACTCAAATGCAATGTCTTTTGAAATATGTCATGAATGACTCCAAGTAATATCTTTAAAATGAGCAAATGCACAGCAGAAGATTTCTTTCATACCTGAGAATAAACATGCTTTAAAGTGTCAACCAAAAGGTTGGTGAGTTCATTAGTTTATCATAATCATTATTTTCAATAATATAATAGACCACAAGATTTCATTTATTCAATAATCATACACTCGCAAGTGTTAAAAAAATCATTCATATGGATTGAACACCTGGAAACCGACATTAACATCATGCATATAGAATATCCCCAAAACAGAAATCCATCTGTATAATATAAACTCGAAGTACTAAAGCATACCATTTTTCAGTATGGGGGGTGTTAGTGCCCGTAGATCTACCTTTAGGATTCGCGTCAATTAGGGTGTCTGTTCCCTAATTCTTAGGCTACCAAGCTAAAAGGGATGATATTCGATTCGATAATCCAACCATAGAATGTAGTTTCGATTACTTGTGTCTATTTCATAAAACATTTATAAAAGCAGCGCATGTATTCTCAGTCCCAAAAATATATATTGGAAAAGCATTTAAAAAGGGAGCAAATGAAACTCACAATACTGTATTTTGTAGTAAAAATACATATGACGAAACTGAACAATGCAGGGTTGACCTCGGATTCACGAACCTATATCATGTGTATATATATTAATACAAATAATCATAATCGAAAAAATCTATATATTATTATTAATAATATACCTGTTATATTATATGTTATATAGATATAGATAGTTTAATATATTTAATTTATATAACTTATATAACTATTATTTATTATTCTTTAATATGTTTAATAATAAAAATATAGTGATATATAATATTGATATTATTGCAGTGTATCTTTATATAAAAATATTTACTTGTAATAATACTAAAAATGATAAGTGTGATAGTTATAATATTGATAATAATATTATTAATAATAAAGTTAATTTTAATAATGATAATCTTAAATAAGATATTAACTTTAATAAAAATGTTAATTTTAGTAAGCATATTAGTTTTAATAAAAGTGATGAGTTCCCTTAATAATATAATGATAATAATAAGAATAATAGCAGTGTTAATAATAATAATCAGATTTATCATAAACTTCATGTTTAGTTTCTAAACATATATCCATAGTTCCTATAACTTAAAATTATAACCATATTCATAATTTTTTCCGTGTCAACTTTTATTATAAATTTTTTAATATAAAGGTTATTAATATGTTCATAATTCTGTTAATAATAATATAAATAATAATACTATAATGATAATTATTACTAATGATAATACTACTAGTTTTTAAAATGATAATACTAGTAATTATAATACTAGTAATAATAATAACAATAACAATAACAATAATAATACTAGCTATAATAATAATTAACATAATACTAATAATAATAATAACAATAAAAATAATAATAATAAATTTTAATAAAGAGAACTACATCAAAAACTTTCTCTAAAAAGAAAACGCCTCAACTCAGACTAGAACCCGCGACCTCTCGCATAAACGCAATACTCTAACCATCAAACCATTTGTGTTTTTCTGATATCATTCTAAACTTAATATTATAAAACCCGTTCAAGCAGTCCAATATTTTGATTCCAAGCCCAGTAATAATCTGGTAAATGTTTTCGTGGATTAAAAAGGAGGTTAGCAGAAATCGACAGGAGAACAAAGGGTTTTCAGTTTTGAGATGGTTCAAGCAGGAGGTGACAACAGAAATCCATCATCTTGTTTCAAGTTGATTAGCAATGTTCGATGGTTCATATTTGGGTTTACTCACACAAAAAGAGAAAGAAAAAGAAAAAAAATAAAATATATATATATATATATATATATATATATATATATATATATATATATATATATATATACATATATTTCTGATGAACACCACAGTGTGAATCAATCAATTGATACACAAAAATGATCGAAACAGATCTTTTGTGCAGCGATTAACATCATTTGAAGTAGCTCGATCCATAATTGCATCAACAAGTGAAATCAATCGAAGAACAGGAACCGTTTCAATATATTGAACTCAAAATCGGATATCAAAATCTAAGGAGTTTTAGATTTTGATTTCTTCAAGAAGTCTGCTTCAAATCACCATTATAATACTCGTAATTTATCAATTGAACTCGAAACAACCTATAATTTTCGAATTTGAATAATAAAAATTCAGTTGACTTTTTATTCGAATGCTTTGACTTCGAAATTCATAATTAATTGGAAGAATTAGGGTCTGAAATTTTGTAGATAGTTCGATTATATGATTTTTAACACATTTGCATTCTTGAATTTTTGATTATGGGTTCAAAATTTGGCTTTTGGCTAGAACAGGTTAGAAAAAAAACTGAATTGGTTTCCTTAAATTTTGAGTTTTCTTTCGATTAGCAGTAGCGAAGCAGTATACATAAATGATAATACTGATTAATAATCGATGCAACGAACATGATATGATGGATTTGTTATGTAGTGATGGTGGGGACCGATGGTATCTTTGAGCAGACAACAATAAGGGAAAAAATATATATCTGATGGACATATATAACAGATCCGCATAATTATTTACTTTTATATTTTATATTTAATTTAATATTAATAGTTAATAATATATAAATATAAATAATAATAATACTATTAATATTATTAATAAAAATAATATTAATATTAATATTAATAATAATATTAATAATAATAATAATCTAACAAATTAATATTATCAAATACTTATTTACATAGAATGATATATTTGTAATATTGATAAATTACCTATATTACAATATTCATATAAATAATTATGTATAAAATTTATATATTAATCTACAATTATTAATATATATATATATATATATATATATATATATATATATATATATATATATATATATATTCGTTATCAACTTCGTTTAAGAAGAATAAATCTTAAACTAAGAAAAAAATATATTTAGTAACCCCAAAGTTGATGCAACCCACTTACGCACCAGCATTTATTTTTATTTTTATTTTTTATTATTTTCTCATATGATCGTATTTAAATTCGCTTAATCACATTCCAATGTCAATTGAGTGTACTGTCGTTTACTGAATAAATTCGAAACTCTATTTATATATTCTATATAATATATTTATATATATAGACACGAATTAAGTAATAATTATAATATTACATATTATTTTATTCTATATACTCAATTCTAATAACTAAATCATATAATATTACAATTTATTATTGTTATATGTATATATATACATACATATATTTAAATACATTCATATCTATTTAAAATAAATGTTCGTGAATCGTCGGGAACAGTCGAAGGTAATTGAATATATGAACATGGTTCCAAAATTTTTCGAGACTCAACATTACAGACTTGCTTATCGTGTCGAAATCGAATAAAGATTAATTTTAAATTTGGTCGAAAATTTCCGGGTCGTCACAAAAGTGATGCTAAAACATCAAGAATTGTACACTTGAGGCTTATACGCATCAAGGATGAGAACTGTGATGAGCATCAAACACCAAGGAACCCACCGGAGCACTTGTTTTCTGTTTTTCAAGGTCTGATCAGACCCCTGGGCTTCTGAAAAACCTGATTTCCAGATATTTCGGTTCGAGTAGATGACTTTTTGTTTAAGACTCGTCTTAATCCGATATACGGTTTAGGATTTATAGCCTTCCGAAAGTCACTACGCTTTTGTAACGACGTGCTGAAAAATTCAGACCTACTCACGCTTGGACCGTCGCCACGGTCAAACGACATCGTGTTCGGATCTGAAAATTGGATAGCGGTTAGAGGACTCACACACGGAGCCTTGGCCATGGACCGCGTGTAATTTCAGTTTGTATAGAGGTCGTAGTAGCTGGACGAAGTCAACCTTTGTTTCGATCTCTATTCTTGATTGAAAACTTACTTTACTTTTTACGTACGATGATGATGATGATGATGATGATGATGATGATGACACTTAAGACTTAGCCTACGTACTTTTAAACCCTTTAGGATGATTTACTGACTTAGTAACTTTTGACTTAGGTTGAGGACCTTTCGGACCGACTTACTTGCTTACTTTTCGTATCGACTTTTACTGCACTTTCACTGTGAGTTACAGCTCCCTTTTTACTTCAACTATTTTTGGGACTGAGAATACATGCGCTTTTTATGTTTTACTTACTAGGCATGAGTAATTAAACTTTATATATGTGTGGGTGATATAACGGCATAAACTTTCCCCTTAGCTCGGTAACGTTTAGTCATTGGTTTTTGATCCAGTGAACGCGAATCTTAGATATGGATCCATAGGGTTTGACATCCCCACTCGGGCTAGTCATGCTAGCATTTAATGGGTGTTTAATACTTCGTAAACTTACACACTCGCCAAGTGTACTTATAGGGGGTGATATTAACGTTAAGTTAGTTACCAAGTGCCCACGGTTAAGCATATACTTTTCATACTGTTTTGAATACGAAATCTCATGGCCTACATTACATTACTGTTAAAATTAAACTATAGCTCACCAACATTCGTGTTGACATTTTAAAGCATGTTATTTCTCAGGTGCTTAGATGTTTGTCGTTTCTGCTGTATTAGACTCTCGGTGTTAGACTTCTGCTGCATTGCTTAGAGATGTCTCAATTACGAAACTTTTACTTTGCATTCATAACTTATGTTACATTTGAACAATGGATTTGTAATGACCTTTGTGTCACATACTTAAGTTAATGCCTTCTATTCGTAGAAACACACTATCTTTTGTAAAACGTTATTTTTTCATGAATGCAAACTTGTTTTAAAAAAGCATATAGTATTGTAGTCGTGTAATGGACCTGTTGTTGATGATCCTTACACGTTAATTTTGTACGGGTCATAACATTTGGTATCAGAGCATTGGTTGTAGGGAATTAGGTTGCATTAGTGTGTCTTGACCGAGTCAAGTAGAATTCACTAATAGGACTAATCTACAACTTGCTTGTTTACTTGTTTCTGCGGAACTTGCTGCATGCTACTGCTTACTTTTACTCCTATGTGAACTTGCTGTATGCTACTGTTTATTCTCACTACTGCATGCTACTATCTGCTTTTGATTGCATGTTACTTTTGTTTGATACTGTTACGATTGCCATGCTATGTACTGCTAGGATGCAGTAGTGCCTGATTACGTGGTTGCTATATGTCTTACTGACATGTAAAAAGTTATTTTTCCTTGTTCAGATGTCGGACATTCTGCCTATTATCATTGATTTGGAGAGTGACTCAGATTCATCTGCTACTTCGCCTACTATTTTTGGTAACTCACAGATCCCGGCACCGCTACCCCCCGACGACTATGGCGATTCATCTTCTGGAGATAGTGGACTCGTGCTTGACCTAATGGAAATCTCAGACGGAGACGAGGATCCCGAGGAGATTCCAGCTCCACCCAGCCCTAGACTCCTGGGGCCACAGCACCATTCCGATGGTACTGTGATCCCTGGGGAGACGGAGACGGTCCCTTCCCTAACGAGCATGGACATTGGGCTAGACGCACCACTGACGGACGTGTCGTACCGATTACACCTGTAAGATATCGACTTATGACCACCGGCCACACACATCCACCCGTACATAACGTACCTGCACCACCTTCAGATGATTCAGACAGCTCGTCATCGGATGAGACTAGTGATGAGGATCCCGAGGAGGATTCTGGGGAGGACTCCGAGGAGGAGCCCGTGCAGCCACCTTCTACCCCGCCGAAGAAGCGGTACCGCTTCGATGGTACTGTTATTCCAGGGGTTAATGGAGGTAAGCCGTACGTGAACGCACATGGACTGTTGGTTAGGGTCACCGCCCTTAAGTGGGTCCTGCAGATCCATTCGTGCTTAAGGCCGCCCGTTATGTGCCATCTACTTCTGCTGCATCATCTCCACCACCGGCACCATCTGCACCACCGGCACCACCTGCACCACCGGCACCACCGACACCACCTGCACCACCTGCCTCACCAGCATCTCCCACCATAGAGGAGCTGACAAGGGAAGTACGTACCCTTAGTGCTCGGGTAACTGAGCTCGAGGACCAGATGACCCACCTGATGGACATCATTTACCCACCATCACCATAGGACTATTGTATTAGATTTCATTATGTAATCCCGTTAGTAGTTTCATGTTTTATTCAAGTATTGTACTAAACTTATGAAGCTGTATGCAAATTTTTTTATTAATGAATGGAAATTAATGTTGTTTAATTATTGTACGATGTTCTATTTAAGTTATTGTATGATGATTTTGTGGTATCTGTATCTGGTTTGCATTACTTAATTAACATGTATTGTGTTGATCCCATATTGGTTACCATATACTATAATATTATTAATTATTAAATGCTGGATTTTGACTTAAGTCGAAATTTTTGTTTAGAAGATCAATGGAAAACGGAAGAGTCCCAAGGAAAATGCTCACGGCAGCACAGATTGAGGAGATGATAGCTGCTCGAGTAGCCGCAGCTATGGCAGATGTCAACCCCCAAGCTCCACTGGCTAATCAGAACATTCAGAATGGGTGCACTTTCAAGGAATTTCAGAGTTGTAAGCCCCACAATTTTAGTGGAACAGAAGGGCCAGTTGGGCTGACGAGATGGTTTGAAAAGTTGGAATCTGTGTTCCGTGTAAGTAACTGCTCCGAAGTGAACAAAACTAAGTACGCCTCCTACACGCTGTCGGATGGCGCTTTAACCTGGTGAAACACACTCGCACAGGCTAAGGGAATTGACGAGGCTTATGCTACACCATGGGAGGAGTTTAAGAGGGCTATGATCGAGGAGTACTGCCCCAGAACCGAAATTCAGAAGATGGAAGCGGAGTTTTGGGAACTGAAGGTTGTAGGAACTGACCTTGATGGCTATAACTGAAGGTACTTGGAGTTAGCTTTGATGTGCCCCACGATGGTCACTCCTGAATTTAAGCGGATGAAACGGTATTTGTGGGGATTTCCCAAGACCATTCAGGGAAATGTCACCTCTTCGAAACCAACAAATGTACCGGAAGCTATGTGCATGGCGCACACCCTGATGAATCAAATTACCCATCAAGAGCCAAAAAAGGTGAAATCGGAATCGGGAGCTAGTAATGGGAAATGTAAGTGGGATGGAAACAAGGGAAAAGTCTTTGATCAAAATCCAGCTAAGAGGTACGAGAATTTCAAGGGAAACAATGACTGGAGGAACCCTAACCTGAACCCTAGCTCTAACCCTAACTACAAAGGTAGCCTTCCGCAATGCAAGAGATGCTACAAGCATCATACTAGGTACTGCAACGTGGTATGTGAAAAGTGTAAGATGACTAGACACATTGGCAAAGATTATAAGATCAATACCTCAACTGTGAGAACAAATCCAAATGGGCCAAAGAAATGCTTTGAATGCGGCCAGCAGGGTCACTTCAAGAA
Source organism: Rutidosis leptorrhynchoides (assembly GCF_046630445.1). Lineage (NCBI taxonomy): Eukaryota > Viridiplantae > Streptophyta > Magnoliopsida > Asterales > Asteraceae > Rutidosis > Rutidosis leptorrhynchoides. Next base: position 243,847,822 of record NC_092336.1, read on the forward strand.
TGAATGTCCGAACAAGAAAAAAGATGGCAGCCCAGCACGTGGAAGAGACTTCAACATGAACGCCAGGGATGCCCGTGATGATCCTGACTTGGTCATAGGTACATTCACTATTAATAAACTATTAGCTTCTATCTTGTTTGATACTGGTGCCGATAGGAGTTATGTAGATAGACACTTTTGCTCTAAGATAGATTGGTCGTTAGTGCCTTTGGAAGAGAGTATGCTTGTTAAGGTACCTAATGGAAAACTTGATAAAGTTGACCAAATTAGCTGAGGAGGTATTATAAACCTAGCTGGTGTGGATTTCGAGATTCATTTGATACCCATTAAGTTGGGGAGTTTTGATGTGATAGTCGGTATAGACTGGTTGTCCAAGGTAAAAGCAGAAGTTATCTGTAGAAAGAAAATTATTCGTATACCTCACAAAGATGGTGAGCCACTAATATTTTACGGGGAGAGATGTAGCCCGAAGCTGAACCTTATTAGTTGCATGAAGGCACAGAAAGTCATGAGAAAGGGGTGTTTTGATGTTTTAGCACATGTGAAGAAGTTAGAAACCGAGGAGAAAAGCGTGGATGATGTGCGAATTGTGAACGAATTTCCAGACGTCTTTCCAGAAGAATTGCCAGGATTACCCCCACCGAGATCAGTAGAGTTTCAGATTGATCTAGTACCATGAGCTGCACCTGTAGCTCGCGCACCTTATCGACTCGCACCTTCCGAAATGCAAGAGTTGCATAGTCAACTACAAGAATTGCTAGACCGTGGATTTATTCGACCGAGTTCATCGCCTTGGGGCGCACCTGTTTTGTTTGTAAAGAAGAAGGATGAATCTTTCCGCATGTGTATCGATTATCGTGAGCTGAACAAGTTGACAATCAAGAACTGGTATCCCCTTCCCAGGATTGACGATCTTTTCAATCAGCTGCAAGGATCAAGTATTTACTCTAAGATCGATTTGCGATCCGGTTATCACCAGTTGAGGGTGAAGGAGAGCGATGTACTTAAGACTGCTTTCCTAACTCGTTATGGTCATTATGAGTTTCTCGTGATGCCATTCGGTTTAACCAATGCACCTGCCGTGTTTATGGATCTCATGAATTACGTATGCAAGCCATACCTGGAAAAGTTCGTTATTGTCTTCATAGATGATATCCTCATCTACTCCAAAAGCGAAGAAGAACATGAGCAACATCTTCGACTCGTGCTGGAACTCTTAAGACAAGAGTAACTCTATGCCAAATTCTCCAAGTGTGAATTTTGGTTAAAGGAAGTCTAATTTCTTGGTCATATTGTGAGCGATCAGGGAATCAAATTCAACCTCGCAAAGATCGAAGCCATCAGCAAGTGGGAAACTCCCACTACTCCTACTCATATTCGCCAATTTTTAGGCCTCGCCGGTTATTACCGTAGATTCATTGAAGGTTTCTCTCTGATTGCACGTCCATTAACCGCATTGACTCACAAAGGGAAGAAGTTCGTTTGGGCAACCGAACAAGAGTCGGCATTCCAAATCCTGAAACAGAAGTTAACCACCGCACCTATCTTGTCCCTTCCCGAGGGCAGTGACGATTTTGTTGTATATTGCGATGCCTCGAAACATGGTTTTGGGTGTTGTAACAACCCTCACTTTTTGACTTCTAAATTTACTGAATTAACCCTAGGGTTATATGTCTGACTATATCTATTAAGGGTTGTTATATACAATTAAATATTGACCGAATAGTAATTTTTAGTCAAAAATGTACGCTTAAATAAATAATATATTATTAAATTATATAATTTGACATAATTTAACTAAGTATATAAACTTTGTATCACTTTTATTATTTAGTTAATGTATTATATATTTAACTATATAATAAATCCAATTATATATAAATGTAATAATATTTACAAACTTACTAAAACTATAGTTTAATAATTAAAATCATAATTATTATTAAAAATACAAAATACCGAATTATTTATTATTTTTATGCAAAATTTGTATTTATTAATTAAATAAAAAAAATAAAAATAAAATAAAATAAAATATTCTTGACAAATATTCTTGGAAGAGCATTAAATCAATTTATTTATTTATATAAAAAAAATCCTTAAAATAAATGAAAAAAATAAATAAATAAATAAATAAATAAATAAATTACTTTTTAATTAAAAATTGTAATGGAAAAACTACTTTTATTATTTTATTTTGTGCATTATCCCATGACCTAACATTTAATACTTTTTAATTTTAAAATCCCATTAAGAATTAATATATTTCTTTTTCTTTTAATTATTTTATTCTTTTTACCTAATTTTTTCAAGTATAAATACCCTTCATTTCTCATTCAAACTCACACCAAAATTTCTCTCATTCTCTCTTTGAAGAATTACTACTAGTAAGTATTCTTTTCTTACTTTTTATTTTTTTTACTTTTTACTTTTTACTTTTTACTTTTTACTTTTTACTTCGGTTATTATTTTTACCGAAACATGTAAATAATGTTATAAATTATATGCAATTAAAAATAAAATAAATAACATGTATACACTATTACTATTACTAGCACCTATAACCTACTACTTATATTGTAACATAAAAACATTTTGGGATATGTATTAGAGATGTATAGATCTTCGAACTTTCTTGATGAATGGTTTCTATGAGATTCTAGGAAGAGGGTTTGGATTTCTGATTTAAAGGGTCCTATGGCTCAAGCCCCTAGATCTAAATTAGCCATTCGAAGGGAAAGGGTGATTGGAAGCTTATCTAATACGGAAAGTATCCTAAAATGGAAAACACTGATAAAAGTAGAAACTCTCTAGTCATAGAAACTTAGTAAAATAAGAAAGTTTCTAAAAATGGAAACTTTATAAAAATAGTAACTTACTAGGAATAGAAACTTAGTAAAACAAACACATACTTAAACTTAAACATGGGCAAAACACTTAACTACTCTTAAATGTCAATAGGTTGACTTTCCTGCTCACTCGTTCAACTCTTTATTCTGAGGAATAACTCTCTCTCTACTTACTAAGGTGAATTCATAGCCCCTCTTTATTGCTAGCAAAATTACTTACTTTTGGGGTGAGACACATGCTGTTTTTACTTTTTACAACTTAGACACAAGTACCAAACTACTAAACTGTGATATGTTGGGCTATGACCAGTAAGTCCCCAACCGACAAGTATGAACGATAAGTTGTCACGGGGCAAACTTGAAAGTATAGTCTAAATATCAGTACCAACTGTTAAAACTATGCTATACCCGACTATGTCCGACTAAGTCCCTACTGTGATATTTTTAATTGCTGCGGCATTCTTAATTATTGGGGATAGGCCTATCGGGAGTAACGTCCCTGATACATTTGACCAAGTCATTGTATTACTTAATAATGAAATTAAACTGACAAGGACAGACACAACTTGTCATGGGGCAGAACTTGAACGTTTAGTCTAAATATCACGCATTGGCATAACTTTTTGATCTTGCGGGAGATCAACTTTACAAACTAAATCTTGTGGTCTAAAACAACGACAAACTTTTTGTTAAACCTATGAACTTCACTCAACCTTTTTGGTTGACACTTTAGCATGTTTTGTCACAGGTGCTGTTTGATTCAAGCTCTTATACTTACCACTTATGTGATGCTACTTGGACATAGGATCAAGAGATATCGCATTTATTACTTCTGCATGTGAACATTTACGATATTGTTATTCCTGTCATTGTAACAACATTTCATTTTCCGATGCGTACTCATTAAAGTTAAATTCATCATTTAGTATTGTTCTCGTTTATTATAATATGTTGGTATGTTTTGATATTAGTGACATTCCTTCCAGACCCTATTGGGTGGACGTTACAGATTGGTATCAGAGCATAACCAGGCTGTTATAGAGAACCAGGATTGCATTTTTATGTGTGCCTTACTTGTTAGCTAGGGTGCCTTAGCAATCTAGGAAACTATAACCTTTCCTGCCTTAGAATTAAAGCACTTAGGATTGCCCCATAATCTTAACGATTATGCTTTAATAAACTTGACTTAAAGATTCTAATCAACATATCCTTCCTAACGTTAGGATGTCTAATTATCATCAAACGACCAAAATAAATCTTTTCAAGCCAACCGAAAAAGATACTGAAAGGTCTTCCACAGAAAGACCAGTCCAAAGTCCACCTTATGGATTTGGTGGTCCTCCCTCACCAAATTATAGCCCAAATACTACTCTAAAGTTACATGGGTCTCCTGAATACTATCCAACCCCGAGGAATAAAAACAAGAGGAAATGTCTTGAAGAAACTGGGCCGTCAAAGAAAAGATCCCGATCTCCTTTCTACGATGAAGTTGATGCCAAGTACGAGCTCATGAATCTGCGAAAAACTACCGATGACCTAATTCGCCATATTGCAAGGATCGATTTTCAAATTAAGGAAAAAGACCTAGCGATCAAGAAGCTCATGGAGGAAAATGCTGAACTAAAGAAAGAGATAAAGTTGGTGAAGTATGAAGGTGATAGAAATACCCGATGGGGGAAGCAATCTCTCTCCGACCTAAGAGAAGATGTTGACCTTAGTTTGAAGATGGAGGAAAACCGCGTGAATAATCAACTTTCTATAAGGGACCACAAATACCATGTAATCAACAATGAAGTTTCTAACCTTTATGATAATCTCGAGTTCCTGCATGAGAAACAAAAGGCGAAGAATGAGAAAGTTGAGAAGTTTATGAAGAAGGTTGAGGACGAGAGGAAGGAATATGAATCTTAATATTCTTTAGTTATCTTTCTATTTTCCATCTATGTAAAGGCTATGCCTTAAAACTATTTCTATTTCCGAATCATATATTAAAAGGCTTATTTAATGCCTAGTTCCTTAATAAAATAAAGTGTTTTATTTATATCATGTGATATTAATACTTTATCTTATTTCTACTTGTAATTGCTCAAATTTGTTAACTTATCCGACTTATGTTCACTTTTATGTAGTGACATCATGGTTCGTTCAGCTGCACCTACCGTTAACAATGTTGTGTTAACTACTGAGCAATTCCAACAGTTACTCGCTGCCGCCCAAGGCAACGCCCAAGCTAACCATGCTAATCCACAACCGAAACCTTGTTCCTACAAGGATTTTTCAAACTGTCATCCTCCTGCATTTAAGGGGACTGAAGAAGCTGTCGAACTAGTCCGTTGGTTCGAGAAGATGGAATCTATTTTCCGTATTTGCAACTATGGTGATAACGATCGAGTAAAGTATGCCACTAGCTCATTGGGTGGCAATGCTTTAACTTAGTGGACTGCTCATGCCAAGTCCATAGGAATTGATAATGCTAATGCAATTCCATGGGATGAACTCAAAAGCATGATGGTCAACAAATTCTGTCCTCGAAGTCAAGTTCAGAAACTTGAAGCTGAGTTCTGGGAACTCAAGGTCAAGGGTACTGACATTGAGAACTATACCAATCGTTATCTGGAGCTTTCTACTCTATGTCCTGAAATGTTTCCTACTGAAGCTAGAAGAATTGAGCGGTATATTGAAGGTCTTCCCGAGGATGTTCAAGGGAATCTTATTGCTGCTGAGAAGGTTACTTTAGATGCTGTGATTCTCATGGCACAAAATCTCATGTTGGCCAAGAGAAGAAGGGCGTCGACCAATAAGCAAGTTGAAATCAAGGGTAATGATGGTAAGAGGAAGTTTGAGCCATCTCAAGGTTCGGCTCAGAATGATAATAAGAAGCCTGCGGATGGTACAAGGTCGAATTATAAGGGTACTTATCCTTTCTGTATTCTTTGTGAGAGGCATCACCCGGGGAAGTGTACTGCGGTTTGTGCGTTGTGTAAGAAAGTGGGACACGTTGCTAAGACGTGTAAGACTCCTCCGAAGGATAAGGCTATTGTTCCGGCCAAAGCTCCTCCTACATGCTATACTTGTGGAGAGAAGGGACACATTAGTCCGAATTGTCCTAAGAAGAAAGATAATCCCGCTACTATAGCTAATGCTACTGCTGCGAAGGGTTGTGCGTTTGTTATTACTGCTGCTGAAGCCCGAGATGAAGATGAAGTTATCACGGGTACGTATCTTGTCAATAATTTCTATGCAACTATTTTATTCGATACTGGTGCCGACAGAAGTTACGTGTCTAGTGATTTTTGTACCCTATTTGCTGAAAAGGGGCAACCCTTAGAAACTAAAAGATTAGTAGAAGTAGCCAATGGAAAGGTCAAGCAAGTCGATAAAATCTATAAAAACTGCAACCTAATCTTAGCCGATAAAGAATTTAAGATAGACCTTTTGCCGGTCAAACTCGGAAGTTTTGACGTCGTAGTTGGTATGGATTGGTTACGTCCATTACATGCTGCTATCATGTGTTACGATAAAACTGTTAATGTTCCATTGGGGAATGGAGATACTCTCATCATCCAAGGTGAAAAGAGTGGTTCTAATCTCAATATCATCTCCTATATCAAAACCCGTAAATACCTTATGAAAGGTTATCCAGCCATTCTAGCCCACGTTAAGCTGATCGAATCGGAAGAGAAGCGTATTGAAGATGTACCAGTGGTTAGAGACTATCCCGATGTGTTTCCCGAAGATCTTCCTGGTCTTCCACCTCCTCGACAAGTTGAATTTCAAATTGATTTAGCTCCCGGTGCTGCTCCTATTACTAAAGCACTATACCATTTAGCACCTTCCGAAATGAAGGAACTTTCCAACCAGCTCCAAGAACTATTGGATAAAGGTTTCATTCGTCCAAGCTCGTCCCCATCCGGAGCTCCTATTCTATTTGTTAAAAAGAAGGATGGTACGTTAAGGATGTGCATTGATTACCGCGAACTTAACAAGCTTACTATCAAGAACCGTTATCCGTTGCCATGTATTGATGATCTATTCGACCAACTTCAAGGGTCAAGTGTTTATTCAAAGATTGATTTGAGGTCCGGATGTCACCAACTTAGAATCAAGGAATCTGATATTCCTAAGACTGCTTTTCGCACTCGTTATGGGCACTATGAATTCTGTGTCATGCCTTTTGGTTTGACCAATGCTCCTGCCGTTTTCATGGATCTCATGAACCGTGTCTGCAAACCTTATCTTGATAAATTCGTCATTGTTTTCATTGATGACATTTTGATCTACTCCAAGAGTGAGAAGGAACATGAGCAACATCTACGCGTGATTCTTGAACTCTTACGAAAGGAACAACTCTACGCTAAGTTTTCTAAGTGCGAGTTTTGGCTCAAAACCGTACAATTCCTCGGACACGTTGTTGATAGTAATGGAATACATGTCGATCCAGCTAAGATTACAGCTATCTAAAACTGGGAGATACCAAAGACTGCGAAGCATATTCGTCAATTTTTGGGACTTGCCGGTTATTATCGGAGATTCATAAAGGATTGTTCCCTTCTTGCCAAACCTCTTACGAAGCTAACTCAAAAAGGGAAGAAGTTTGAGTGGTCCGAAGAACAGGAATCTGCTTTCAAGATTCTGAAAGAGAAGTTGACCACATCCCCGATTCTATCTTTACCTGAAGGTACTGACGATTTTGTTGTTTACTGCGATGCCTCAAAGCAAGACTTTGGTTGTGTTTTAATGCAACGTGAAAAGGTTATTGCCTACGCATCTAGACAGTTGAAGAAACACGAGGAGAACTATACCACACACGACCTTGAGTTAGGTGTCGTGGTATTTGCATTAAAGATATGGAGACATTATCTATATGGTACCCAGTTTACGGTGTACACTGACCATAAAAGTCTTCGACACATCTTTGATCAAAAACAGCTGAATATGAGGCAAAGCCGATGGCTCGAGTTATTGAACGATTATGATTGAAGATGGAATATCATCCTGGCAAGGCAAACGTAGTTGCTGATGCCCTTAGTCGAAAAGACGATGTTAAACGTGTTCGTGCCTTAAACCTGAAAATCAAATCAAATCTTATATCACGAATCTGCGAAGCTCAACTGGAAGCTATTAAACCAACACTTATCAAAGGTGAAGGACCTATCGATTTCGAGAACCAACTCCAAGTGAATGCTAATGGTACACGGTACTTTGGCAACAGAATTTGGGTTCCTCGCTTCGGTAATCTCCGTGAACTAGTCTTGGATGAAGCGCATAAGACTAAGTATTCTATTCATCCGTGTTCCAGTAAGATGTACCACGATGTGAAGGAATTCTACTGGTGGCCTAATATGAAAGCCGACATTACTACTTATGTTAGTAAGTGTCTCACTTGTTTGAAAGTCAAGGCTGAACATCAAAAGCCTTCTGGTCTGTTGACACAACCCGATATTCCACAGTGGAAGTGGGAATGTATCGCTATGGACTTTATTACTAAATTGCCCAAGACTTCTAGTGGTAATGATACTATATGGGTCATAGTAGATCGTCTTACTAAATCTGCTCATTTCTTACCGATCAAGGAGACCGACAAGATGGAGAGATTTTCACAACTGTATATCAAAGAAATTTTCTCTCATCATGGCGTTCCTATATCAATCATATCCGATCGCGACAGTAGATTCACTTCCAGATTCTGGAAATCCTTACAAACTGCTCTTGGAACACAAATCGACATGAGTACTGCTTATCATCTGCAAACCGATGGTCAAAGTGAACGAACCATTCAAACATTGGAAGATATGCTTCACGCTTGTGTTATCGACTTCGGCAAAGGCTGGGATAGACATTTGCCTTTGGTTGAATTCTCTTACAATAATAGTTACCACTCAAGTATTAAGGCTGCACCTTTTGAGGCCTTATACGGACGAAAATGTAGATCCCCACTGTGCTGGGATGAATTAGAGGACAGGCAGTTAACTGGTCCTGAAATCATACACGAGACAACCGAAAAGATAGTTCAGATTAAGAAACGAATAGAAACTGCCCGCAGCCGACAGAAGAGCTATGCTAATAAAGGTAGGAAAGATTTGGAATTCCAAGTTGGTGACAAAGTCATGTTGAAAGTATCCCCTTGGAAAGGCGTCGTTCGTTTTGGTAAACGAAGCAAACTAAGTCCGCGTTTTGTTAGACCCTTCAAGATTACTGAAAGGATCGGACCCGTGGCTTATCGATTAGAATTACCTACTGAACTTAGCAGCGTACACAACGTATTTCATGTCTCGAATCTTAAAAAGTGTCTCGCTGATGACACTCTCGTTATTCTTTTGGATGACATTCGCATTGATGATAAAATGCACTTCATAGAGGAACCCGTAGAAGTCATGGACCGATCTGCTAAACGCTTAAAACAAAGCACCATACCTATTGTTAAGATCCGTTGGAATTCACGACGTGGCCCCGAGTATACCTGGGAACGTGAAGACCAAATGAAACAGAAATATCCCCATCTCTTCTCAACCGCTGATGCATCCGAGAAGTCTACCTAAAACTTCGGGACGAAGTTTTTATTAACGGGGAGGTACTGTAACAACCCTCACTTTTTGACTTCTAAATTTACTGAATTAACCCTAGAGTTATATGTCTGACTATATGTATTAAGGGTTGTTATATACAATTAAATATTGACCGAATAGTAATTTTTAGTCAACAATGTACACTTAAATAAATAATATATTATTAATTTATATAATTTGACATAATTTAACTAAGTATATAAACTTTGTATCACTTTTATTATTTAGTTAATGTATTATATATTTAACTATATAATAAATCCAATTATATATAAATGTAATAATATTTACAAACTTACTAAAACTATAGTTTAATAATTAAAATCATAATTATTATTAAAAATACAAAATACCGAATTATTTATTATTTTTATGCAAAATTTGTATTTATTAATTAAATAAAAAAAATAAAAATAAAATATTATTGACAAATATTCTTGGAAAAGCATTAATTCAATTTGTTTATTTATATAAAAAAAATCCTTAAAATAAATGAAAAAAAATAAATAAATAAATAAATAAATAAATTACTTTTTAATTAAAAATTGTAATGAAAAAACTACTTTTATTATTTTATTTTGTGCATTATCCCATGACCTAACATTTAATACTTTTTAATTTTAAAATACCATTAAGAATTAAAATATTTCTTTTTCTTTTAATTATTTTATTCTTTTTACCTAATTTTTTCAAGTATAAATACCCCTCATTTCTTATTCAAACTCACACCAAAATTTCTCTCATTCTCTCTTTGAAGAATTACTACTAGTAAGTATTCTTTTCTTACTTTTTATTTTTTTTACTTTTTACTTTTTACTTTTTACTTTTTACTTCGGTTATTATTTTTACCGAAACATGTAAATAATGTTATAAATTATATGCAATTAAAAATAAAATAAATAACATGTATACACTATTACTATTACTAGCACCTATAACCTACTACTTATATTGTAACATAAAAACATTTTGGGATATGTATTAGAGATGTATAGATCTTCGAACTTTCTTGACGAATGGTTTCTATGAGATTCTAGGCAGAGGGTTTGGATTTCCAATTTAAAGGGTCCTATGGCTCAAGCCCCTAGATCTAAATTAGCCATTCGAAGGGAAAGGGTGATTGGAAGCTTATCTAATACGGCAAGTATCCTAAAATGGAAAACACTGATAAAAGTAGAAACTCTCTAGTCATAGAAACTTAGTAAAATAAGAAAGTTTCTAAAAATGGAAACTTTATAAAAATAGTAACTTACTAGGAATAGAAACTTAGTAAAACAAACACATACTTAAACTTAAACATGGGCAAAACACTTAACTACTCTTAAATGTCAATAGGTTGACTTTCCTGCTCACTCGTTCAACTCTTTATTCCGAGGAATAACTCTCTCTCTACTTACTAAGGTGAATTCATAGCCCCTCTTTATTGCTAGCAAACTTACTTACTTTTGGGGTGAGACACATGCTGTTTTTACTTTTTACAACTTAGACACAAGTACCAAACTACTAAACTGTGATATGTTGGGCTATGACCAGCAAGTCCCCAACCGACAAGTATGAACGATAACTTGTCACGGGGCAAACTTGAAAGTCTAGTAAAAATATCAGTACCAACTGTTAAAACTATGCTATACCCGGCTATGTCCGACTAAGTCCCTACTGTGATATTTTTAATTGCTGCGGCATTCTTAATTATTGGGGATAGGCCTATCGGGAGTAACGTCCCCGATACATTTGACCAAGTCATTGTATTACTTAATAATGAAATTAAACCGACAAGGACAGACACAACTTGTCATGGGGCAAAACTTGAACGTTTAGTCAAAATATCACGCATTGGCATAACTTTTTGATCCTGCGGGAGATCAACTTTACAAACTAAATCTTGTGGTCTAAAACAACGACAAACTTTTTGTTAAACCTATGAACTTCACTCAACCTTTTTGGTTGACACTTTAGCATGTTTTGTCTCAGGTGCTGTTTGATTCAAGCTCTTATACTTATCGCTTATGTGATGCTACTTGGACATAGGATCAAGAGATATAGCATTTATTACTTCTGCATGTGAACATTTACGATATTGTCATTCCTGTCATTGTAACGACATTTCATTTTCCGCTGCGTACTCATTAAAGTTAAATTCATCATTTAGTATTGTTCTCGTTTATTATAATATGTTGGTATGTTTTAATATTAGTGACGTTCCTTCCAGACCCTATTGGGAGGACGTTACAGGTGTGTATTGATGCAACGGATGAAAGTTATTGCTTACGCCTCTCGACAATTGAAGATTCACGAGCAAAATTACACGACGCACGATCTCAAGCTTGGAGCCGTTATCTTTGCACTCAAACAGTGGAGATATTATCTTTATGGAAGAAAAAGTAATATCTTCACCGACCACAAAAGCTTCCAACACATATTTGATCAGAAGTAACTTAACATGAGACAGTGACGGTGGATCGAGACATTGAACGACTATGATTGTTAACTTCGTTACCATCCTGGTGAAATGTCCCGTTCTTATTGATTAAAAACGTTCAATATTAATTGATTTCGTTGCGAGGTTTTGACCTCTATATAAGACGTTTTTCAAAGACTGCATTCATTTTAAAACAAATCATAACCTTTATTTCATCAATAAAGGTTTAAAAAGCTTTACGTAGATTATCAAATAATGATAATCTAAAATATCCTGTTTACACACGACCATTACATAATGGTTTACAATACAAATATGTTACAACAAAATAAGTTTCTTGAATGCAGTTTTTACACAATATCATACAAGCATGGACTCCAAATCTCGTCCTTATTTAAGTATGCGACAGCGGAAGCTCTTAATAATCACCTGAGAATAAACATGCTTAAAACGTCAACAAAAATGTTGGTGAGTTATAGGTTTAACCTATATATATCAAATCATAATAATAGACCACAAGATTTCATATTTCAATACACATCCCATACATAGAGATAAAAATCATTCATATGGTGAACACCTGGTAACCGACATTAACAAGATGCATATATAAGAATATCCCCATCATTCTGGGACACCCTTCGGATATGATATAAATTTCGAAGTACTAAAGCATCCGGTACTTTGGATGGGGTTTGTTAGGCCCAATAGATCTATCTTTAGGATTCGCGTCAATTAGGGTGTCTGTTCCCTAATTCTTAGATTACCATACTTAATAAAAAGGGGCATATTCGATTTCAATAATTCAACCATAGAATATAGTTTCACGTACTTGTGTCTATTTTGTAAATCATTTATAAAACCTGCATGTATTCTCATCCCAAAAATATTAGATTTTAAAAGTGGGACTATAACTCACTTTCACAGATTTTACTTCGTCGGGAAGTAAGACTTGGCCACTGGTTGATTCACGAACCTATATCAATATATACATATATATCAAAGTATGTTCAAAATATATTTACAACACTTCTAATATATTTTTATGTTTTAAGTTTATTAAGTCAGCTGTCCTCGTTAGTAACCTACAACTAGTTGTCCACAGTTAGATGTACAGAAATAAATCGATAAATATTATCTTGAATCAATCCACGACCCAGTGTATACGTATCTCAGTATTGATCACAACTCAAACTATATATATTTTGGAATCAACCTCAACCCTGTATAGCTAACTCCAACATTCACATATAGAGTGTCTATGGTTGTTCCGAAATATATATAGATGTGTCGACATGATAGGTCGAAACATTGTATACATGTCTATGGTATCTCAAGATTACATAATATACAATACAAGTTGATTAAGTTATGGTTGGAATAGATTTGTTACCAATTTTCACGTAGCTAAAATGAGAAAAATTATCCAATCTTGTTTTACCCATAACTTCTTCATTTTAAATCCGTTTTGAGTGAATCAAATTGCTATGGTTTCATATTGAACTCTATTTTATGAATCTAAACATAAAAAGTATAGGTTTATAGTCAGAAAAATAAGTTACAAGTCGTTTTTGTAGAGGTAGTCATTTCAGTCGAAAGAACGACGTCTGGATGACCATTTTAGAAAACATACTTACACTTTGAGTTTAACCATAATTTTTGGATATAGTTTCATGTTCATAATAAAGATTATTTTCTCAGAATAACAACTTTTAAATCAAAGTTTATCATAGTTTTTAATTAACTAACCCAAAACAGCCCGCAGTGTTACTACGACGGCGTAAATCCGGTTTTACGGTGTTTTTTCGTGTTTCCAAGTTTTAAATCATTAAGTTAGCATATAATACAGATATAGAACATGTGTTTAGTTGATTTTAAAAGTCAAGTTAGAAGGATTAACTTTTGTTTGCGAACAAGTTTAGAATTAACTAAACTATGTTCTAGTGATTACAAGTTTAAACCTTCGAATAAGATAGCTTTATATGTATGAATCGAATGATGTTATGAACATCATTAATACCTTAAGTTCCTTGGATAAACCTACTGGAAAAGAGAAAAATGGATCTAGCTTCAATGGATCCTTGGATGGCTCGAAGTTCTTGAAGCAGAATCATGACACGAAAACAAGTTCAAGTAAGATCATCACTTGAAATAAGATTGTTATAGATATAGAAATTGAACCAAAGTTTGAATATGATTATTACCTTGTATTAGAATGATAACCTACTGTAAGAAACAAAGATTTCTTGAGGTTGGATGATCACCTTACAAGATTGGAAGTGAGCTAGCAAACTTGAAAGTATTCTTGATTTTATGAAACTAGAACTTTTGGAATTTATGAAGAACACTTAGAACTTGAAGATAGAACTTGAGAGAGATCAATTAGATGAAGAAAATTGAAGAATGAAAGTGTTTGTAGGTGTTTTTGGTCATTGGTGTATGGATTAGATATAAAGGATATGTAATTTTGTTTTCATGTAAATAAGTCATGAATGATTACTCATATTTTTGTAATTTTATGAGATATTTCATGCTAGTTGCCAAATGATGGTTCCCACATGTGTTAGGTGACTCACATGGGCTGCTAAGAGCATATCATTGGAGTGTATATACCAATAGTACATACATCTAAAAGCTGTGTATTGTACGAGTACGAATACGGGTGCATACGAGTAGAATTGTTGATGAAACTGAACGAGGATGTAATTGTAAGCATTTTTGTTAAGTAGAAGTATTTTGATAAGTGTCTTGAAGTCTTTCAAAAGTGTATGAATACATATTAAAACACTACATGTATATACATTTTAACTGAGTCGTTAAGTCATCGTTAGTCGTTACATGTAAATGTTGTTTTGAAACCTTTAGGTTAACGATCTTGTTAAATGTTGTTAACCCAATGTTTATAATATCAAAAGAGATTTTAAATTATTATATGATCATGATATTATGATGTACGAATATCTCTTAATATGATATATATACATTAAATGTCGTTACAACGATAATCGTTACATATATGTCTCGTTTCAAAATCATTAAGTTAGTAGTCTTGTTTTTACATATGTAGTTCATTGTTAATATACTTAATGATATGTTTACTTATCATAATATCATGTTAACTATATATATAACCATATATATGTCATCCTATAGTTTTTACAAGTTTTAACGTTCGTGAATCACCGGTCAACTTGGGTAGTCAATTGTCTATATGAAACCTATTTCAATTAATCAAGTCTTAACAAGTTTGATTGCTTAACATGTTGGAAACATTTAATCATGTAAATATCAATCTCAATTAATATATATAAACATGGAAAAGTTCGGGTCACTACAGTACCTACCCGTTAAATAAATTTCGTCCCGAAATTTTAAGCTGTTGAAGGTGTTGACGAATCTTCTGGAAATAGATGCGGGTATTTCTTCTTCATCTGATCTTCATGCTCCCAGGTGAACTCGGGTCCTCTACGAGCATTCCATCGAACCTTAACAATTGGTATCTTGTTTTGCTTAAGTCTTTTAACCTCACGATCCATTATTTCGACGGGTTCTTCGATGAATTGAAGTTTTTCGTTGATTTGGATTTCATCTAACGGAATAGTGAGATCTTCTTTAGCAAAACATTTCTTCAAATTCGAGACGTGGAAAGTGTTATGTACAGCCGCGAGTTGTTGAGGTAACTCTAGTCGGTAAGCTACTGGTCCGACACGATCAATAATCTTGAATGGTCCAATATACCTTGGATTTAATTTCCCTCGTTTACCAAATCGAACAACGCCTTTCCAAGGTGCAACTTTAAGCATGACCATCTCTCCAATTTCAAATTCTATATCTTTTTTTTTTAATGTCAGCGTAGCTCTTTTGTCGACTTTGGGCGGTTTTCAACCGTTGTTGAATTTGGATGATCTTCTCGGTAGTTTCTTGTATAATCTCCGGACCCGTAATCTGTCTATCCCCCACTTCACTCCAACAAATCGGAGACCTGCATTTTCTACCATAAAGTGCTTCAAACGGCGCCATCTCTATGCTTGAATGGTAGCTGTTGTTGTAGGAAAATTCTGCTAACGGTAGATGTCGATCCCAACTGTTTCCGAAATCAATAACACATGCTCGTAGCATGTCTTCAAGCGTTTGTATCGTCCTTTCGCTCTGCCCATCAGTTTGTGGATGATAGGCAGTACTCATGTCTAGACGAGTTCCTAATGCTTGCTGTAATGTCTGCCAGAATCTTGAAATAAATCTGCCATCCCTATCAGAGATAATAGAGATTGGTATTCCATGTCTGGAGATGACTTCCTTCAAATACAGTCGTGCTAACTTCTCCATCTTGTCATCTTCTCTTATTGGAAGGAAGTGTGCTGATTTGGTGAGACGATCAACTATTACCCAAATAGTATCAAAACCACTTGCAGTCCTTGGCAATTTAGTGATGAAATCCATGGTAATGTTTTCCTATTTCCATTCCGGGATTTCGGGTTGTTGAAGTAGACCTGATGGTTTCTGATGCTCAGCTTTGACCTTAGAACACGTCAAACATTCTCCTACGTATTTAGCAACATCGACTTTCATACCCGGCCACCAAAAATGTTTCTTGAGATCCTTGTACATCTTCCCCGTTCCAGGATGTATTGAGTATCTGGTTTTATGAGCTTCTCTAAGCACCATTTCTCTCATATCTCCAAATTTTGGTACCCAAATCCTTTCAGCCCTATACCGGGTTCCGTCTTCCCGAATATTAAGATGCTTCTCCGATCCTTTGGGTATTTCATCCTTTAAATTTCCCTCTTTTAAAACTCCTTGTTGCGCCTCCTTTATTTGAGTAGTAAGGTTATTATGAATCATTATATTCATAGATTTTACTCGAATGGGTTCTCTGTCCTTCCTGCTCAAGGCATCGGCTACCACATTTGCCTTCCCCGAGTGGTAACGAATCTCAAAGTTGTAATCATTCAATAATTCAATCCAACTACGCTGCCTCATATTCAGTTGTTTCTGATTAAATATGTGTTGAAGACTTTTGTGGTCGGTATATATAATACTTTTGACCCCATATAAGTAGTGCCTCCAAGTCTTTAATGCAAAAACAACCGCGCCTAATTCCAAATCATGCGTCGTATAATTTTGTTCGTGAATCTTCAATTGTCTAGACGCATAAGCAATCACCTTCGTTCGTTGCATTAATACACAACCGAGACCTTGCTTTGATGCGTCACAATAAATCACAAAATCATCATTCTCTTCAGGCAATGACAATATAGGTGCCGTAGTTAGCTTTTTCTTCAATAACTGAAACGCTTTCTCTTGTTCATCATTCCATTCAAATTTCTTCCCTTTATGCGTTAATGCAGTCAAGGGTTTTGCTATTCTGGAAAATTCTTGGATGAACCTTCTGTAGTAACCAGCTAGTCCTAAAAACTGGCGTATGTGTTTCGGAGTTTTCGGGGTTTCCCACTTTTCAACAGTTTCTATCTTTGCCGGATCCACCTTAATACCTTCTTTGTTCACTATGTGACCGAGGAATTGAACTTCTTCCAACCAAAATGCACACTTTGAAAACTTAGCGTACAATTCTTCCTTCCTCAATACTTCTAACACCTTTCTCAAATGTTCACCGTGTTCTTGGTCATTCTTTGAGTAAATAAGTATGTCATCAATGAAAACAATGACAAACTTGTCAAGGTATGGTCCACACACTCGGTTCATAAGGTCCATGAACACAGCTGGTGCATTAGTTAAACCAAATGGCATGACCATAAACTCGTAATGACCGTAACGTGTTCTGAAAGCAGTCTTTGGAATATCATCTTCTTTCACCCGCATTTGATGATACCCGGAACGTAAGTCAATCTTTGAATAAACAGACGAGCCTTGTAGTTGATCAAATAAGTCGTCGATTCTCGGTAGTGGGTAGCGGTTCTTGATGGTAAGTTTGTTCAACTCTCGGTAGTCGATACACAACCTGAATGTACCATCTTTCTTCTTGACAAACAAAACAGGAGCTCCCCACGGTGATGTGCTTGGTCGAATGAAACCACGCTCTAAAAGTTCTTGTAATTGGCTTTGCAGTTCTTTCATCTCGCTGGGTGCGAGTCTGTAAGGAGCACGAGCTATTGGTGCAGCTCCTGGTACAAGATCTATTTGAAATTCAACGGATTGATGTGGGGGTAATCCCGGTAATTCTTTCGGAAATACATCGGGAAATTCTTTTGCAATGGGAACATCATTGATGCTCTTTTCTTCAGTTTGTACTTTCTCGACGTGTGCTAGAACAGCATAGCAACCTTTTCTTATTAGTTTTTGTGCCTTCAAATTACTAATAAGATGTAGCTTCGTGTTGCCCTTTTCTCCGTACACCATTAAGGGTTTTCCTTTTTCTCGTATAATGCGAATTGCATTTTTGTAACAGACGATCTCTGCTTTCACTTCCTTCAACCAGTCCATACCGATTATCACATCAAAACTCCCTAACTCTACTGGTATCAAATCAATCTTAAATGTTTCGCTAACCAGTTTAATTTCTCGATTCCGACATATATTATCTGCTGAAATTAATTTACCATTTGCTAATTCGAGTAAAAATTTACTATCCAAAGGCGTCAATGGACAACTTAACTTAGCACAAAAATCTCTACTCATATAGCTTCTATCCGCACCCGAATCAAATAAAACGTAAGCAGATTTATTGTCAATAAGAAACGTACCCGTAACCAGCTCCGGGTCTTCCTGTGCCTCTGCCGCATTAATATTGAAAACTCTTCCGCGGCCTTGTCCATTCGTGTTCTCCTGGTTCGGGCAATTTCTAATAATGTGGCCCGGTTTTCCACATTTATAACAAACTACATTGGCATAACTTGCTCCGACACTACTTGCTCCGCCATTACTCGTTCCGACACCATTTGTTCCTTTCGTTCTATTAACCCCTGGTCCATAGACCTCACACTTCGCCGCGCTATGACCATTTCTTTTACACTTGTTGCAAAATTTGGTGCAGAACCCCGAGTGATTCTTTTCACACCTTTGGCATAGCTGCTTCTGATTGTTGTTGTTGTTGCGGTTATTATTGTTGTTGGGATGATTGTTGTAGTTGCTGTTGTTGTTGTTGTTGTTGTTGTTGTTGGGCCGTTTGTTGTAGTTGCGATTGATGTTGCGATTGTTGGGATAATTGTTGCCATTATTGTTGTAATTGCTGTTGTTGTTGTATTGGTGATTCTTATCACCGTTTTCCTCCCACTTTCTTTTGACTTGCTTCACATTGGCCTCTTCAGCAGTCTGTTCTTTAATTCTTACTTCAATCTGGTTCACTAGTTTGTGAGCCATTCTACATGCATGTTGTATGGAGGCGGGCTCGTGTGAACTTATATCTTCTTGGATTCTTTCCGGTAATCCTTTCACAAACGCGTCGATCTTCTCTTCCTCATCTTCGAATGCTCCCGGACACAATAGGCACAATTCTGTGAATCGTCTTTCGTACGTGGTAATATCAAATCCTTGGGTTCGTAACCCTCTAAGTTCTGTCTTGAGCTTATTGACCTCGGTTCTGGGACGGTACTTCTCGTTCATCAAGTGCTTGAATGCTGACCACGGTAGTGCGTACGCATCGTCTTGTCCCACTTGCTCTAGATAGGTATTCCACCATGTTAACGCAGAACCTGTGAAGGTATGCGTAGCGTACTTCACTTTGTCCTCTTCAGTACACTTACTTATGGCAAACACCGATTCGACCTTCTCGGTCCACCGTTTCAATCCGATCGGTCCTTCGGTTCCATCAAATTCCAAAGGTTTGCAGGCAGTGAATTCTTTGTAGGTGCATCCTACACGATTTCCTGTACTGCTAGATCCAAGGTTATTGTTGGTATGTAGCGCAGCCTGTACTGCGGCTATGTTTGAAGCTAGAAAAGTACGGAATTCCTCTTCATTCATATTCACGGTGTGTCGAGTAGTCGGTGCCATTTCCTTCAAAATAGTCAAATGGAACAAGTTAATCATACAGAATATTAAGAGTAGTTAATAGTATTTCGTAGCATAATATGAACTCATTTATAAAAGCTTTTTCTTCATATTAGCGTTTTATAAGTTTAAATTCGGGTAGTACCTACCCGTTAAGTTCATACTTAGTAGCTAATACACAATTCAACTACTACAATTCTATATGAAAAACTGATTATAATAATATTTCGCGTTCAAACTTTTATACAATATTTTACAAACTTACAATACCGCTTATTTTACATAAAGCATGAAATATAGCACACAATAACTTTGATACAAGATAGTTGTGAAGATAATTCTAGCCAGTACACAAGTCGTTCAGCAAAGGCAATAAAGACACGTAATTCATACGTCCAGAAACAAGTCATGCATTCTGGTTTTACTAGGACTACTTCCCATCCTTGGTCTTGTGCAACATAACCGTTATGGCCATTGATAAGACAGCGTGTTGTAACGTCGTCAAAGGGACGAGGGTTACGTAATGTCCAACAGTCCCGTAACAATCTAAAAACCTCATTTCTTACTCCAATTACCGACTCCGTCACTTGTGGGAACGTTTTGTTTAATAGTTGTAGCCCGATGTTCTTGTTCTCACTTTGGTGAGAAGCAAACATTACTAATCCGTAAGCATAACATGCTTCTTTATGTTGCATGTTAGCCGCTTTTTCTAAATCACGAAGTCCAATATTCGGATATATTGAGTCAAAATAATTTCTTAACCCGTTGCGTAAAATAGCATTTGGGTTCCCCGCAATATATGCGTCAAAGTAAACACATCGTAACTTATGGGTTTCCCAATGTGGTATCCCCCATCTTTCAAACGAAAGTCTCTTATAAATCAAGACATTCTTGGAACGTTCTTCGAATGTCTTACAAACTGATCTCGCCTTAAATAGTTGTGCCGAAGAATTCTGACCGACTCTAGACAAGATTTCATCAATCATGTCTCCGGGTAGGTCTCTTAAAATATTGGGTTGTCTATCCATTTTGTGTTTTTATACTGTAAAATAGACAAGAGTTAGATTCATAAAAAAAATACTTATTAATACAAGCAATTTTTACATATATCATAAAGCATAGGCATACTATATTACATATATTACACCACACGAATACAACTATCTTATTCCGACTCGCTTGTTTCTTCTTCTTCAGTTTTGGTTCGTTTTGCCAAGTTTCTAGGGATATATGATGTTCCCCTAATACGAGCCGTCGTTTTCCACATTGGTTTAGAAAAACCTGGTGGTTTAGAGGTTCCCGGGTCATTGTTACAACTTAAGGACTTCGGGGGTTGACGATACATATAAAGTTCATCGGGGTTGGAATTAGATTTCTCTATTTTTATGCCCTTTCCCTTATTATTTTTTTTTGCCTTTTTAAATTCAGTTGGGGTAATTTCTATAACATCATCGGAATTCTCGTCGAAATCCGATTCATCGGAGAATTGGTAATCCTCCCAATATTTTGCTTCCTTGGCGGAAACACCATTGACCATAATTAACCTTGGTCGGTTGGTTGAGGATTCTCTTTTACTTAACCGTTTTATTATTTCCCCCACCGGTTCCATTTCTTCTTCCGGTTCCGATTCTTCTTCCGGTTCCGATTCTTCTTCCGGTTCTGACTCCTCTTCCGGTTCCTCTTCGGGAACTTGTGAATCAGTCCACGAATCATTCCAATTTACATTTAACTCTTCATTATTATTAGGTGAGTCAATGGGACTTGTTCTAGAGGTAGACATCTATCACATAATATCAAACACGTTAAGAGATTAATATATCACATAATATTCATATGTTAAAAATATATAGTTTCCAACAAAAATGTTAAGCAGTCATTTTTAAAGAAAATACGGTCGAAGTCCAGACTCACTAATGCATCCTAACAAACTCGATAAGACACACTAATGCAAATTTTCTGGTTCTCTAAGACCAACGCTCTGATACCAACTGAAATGTCCCGTTCTTATTGATTAAAAACGTTCCATATTAATTGATTTCGTTGCGAGGTTTTGACCTCTATATGAGACGTTTTTCAAAGACTGCATTCATTTTAAAACAAACCATAACCTTTATTTCATCAATAAAGGTTTAAAAAGCTTTACGTAGATTATCAAATAATGATAATCTAAAATATCCTGTTTACACACGACCATTACATAATGGTTTACAATACAAATATGTTACAACAAAATAAGTTTCTTGAATGCAGTTTTTACACAATATCATACAAGCATGGACTCCAAATCTCGTCCTTATTTAAGTATGCGACAGCGGAAGCTCTTAATAATCACCTGAGAATAAACATGCTTAAAACGTCAACAAAAATGTTGGTGAGTTATAGGTTTAACCTATATATATCAAATCATAATAATAGACCACAAGATTTCATATTTCAATACACATCCCATACATAGAGATAAAAATCATTCATATGGTGAACACCTGGTAACCGACATTAACAAGATGCATATATAAGAATATCCCCATCATTCCGGGACACCCTTCGGATATGATATAAATTTCGAAGTACTAAAGCATCCGGTACTTTGGATGGGGTTTGTTAGGCCCAATAGATCTATCTTTAGGATTCGCGTCAATTAGGGTGTCTGTTACCTAATTCATAGATTACCAGACTTAATAAAAAGGGGCATATTCGATTTCGATAATTCAACCATAGAATGTAGTTTCACGTACTTGTGTCTATTTTGTAAATCATTTATAAAACCTGCATGTATTCTCATCCCAAAAATATTAGATTTTAAAAGTGGGACTATAACTCACTTTCACAGATTTTTACTTCGTCGGGAAGTAAGACTTGGCCACTGGTTGATTCACGAACCTATAACAATATATACATATATATCAAAGTATGTTCAAAATATATTTACAACACTTTTAATATATTTTGATGTTTTAAGTTTATTAAGTCAGCTGTCCTCGTTAGTAACCTACAACTAGTTGTCCACAGTTAGATGTACAGAAATAAATCGATAAATATTATCTTGAATCAATCCACGACCCAGTGTATACGTATCTCAGTATTGATCACAACTCAAACTATATATATTTTGGAATCAACCTCAACCCTGTATAGCTAACTCCAACATTCACATATAGAGTGTCTATGGTTGTTCCGAAATATATATAGATGTGTCGACATGATAGGTCGAAACATTGTATACGTGTCTATGGTATCTCAAGATTACATAATATACAATACAAGTTGATTAAGTTATGGTTGGAATAGATTTGTTACCAATTTTCACGTAGCTAAAATGAGAAAAATTATCCAATCTTGTTTTACCCATAACTTCTTCATTTTAAATCCGTTTTGAGTGAATCAAATTGCTATGGTTTCATATTGAACTCTATTTTATGAATATAAACAGAAAAAGTATAGGTTTATAGTCGGAAAAATATGTTACAAGTCGTTTTTGTAAAGGTAGTCATTTCAGTCGAAAGAACGACGTCTAGATGACCATTTTAGAAAACATACTTCCACTTTGAGTTTAACCATAATTTTTGGATATAGTTTCATGTTCATAATAAAAATCATTTTCTCAGAATAACAACTTTTAAATCAAAGTTTATCATAGTTTTTAATTAACTAACCCAAAACAGCCCGCGGTGTTACTACGACGGCGTAAATCCGGTTTTACGGTGTTTTTCGTGTTTCCAGGTTTTAAATCATTAAGTTAGCATATCATATAGATATAGAACATGTGTTTAGTTGATTTTAAAAGTCAAGTTAGAAGGATTAACTTTTGTTTGCGAACAAGTTTAGAAGTAACTAAACTATGTTCTAGTGATTACAAGTTTAAACCTTCGAATAAGATAGCTTTATATGTATGAATCGAATGATGTTATGAACATCATTACTACCTTAAGTTCCTTGGATAAACCTACTGGAAAAGAGAAAAATGGATCTAGCTTCAACGGATCCTTGGATGGCTCGAAGTTCTTGAAGCAGAATCATGACACGAAAACAAGTTCAAGTAAGATCATTACTTGAAATAAGATTGTTATAGTTATAGAAATTGAACCAAAGTTTGAATATGATTATTACCTTGTATTAGAATGATAACCTACTGTAAGAAACAAAGATTTCTTGAGGTTGGATGATCACCTTACAAGATTGGAAGTGAGCTAGCAAACTTGAAAGTATTCTTGATTTTATGAAACTAGAACTTTTGGAATTTATGAAGAACACTTAGAACTTGAAGATAGAACTTGAGAGAGATCAATTAGATGAAGAAAATTGAAGAATGAAAGTGTTTGTAGGTGTTTTTGGTCGTTGGTGTATGGATTAGATATAAAGGATATGTAATTTTGTTTTCATGTAAATAAGTCATGAATGATTACTCATATTTTTGTAATTTTATGAGATATTTCATGCTAGTTGCCAAATGATGGTTCCCACATGTGTTAGGTGACTCACATGGCCTGCTAAGAGCTGATCATTGGAGTGTATATACCAATAGTACATACATCTAAAAGTTGTGTATTGTACGAGTACGAATACGGGTGCATACGAGTAGAATTGTTGATGAAACTGAACGAGGATGTAATTGTAAGCATTTTTGTTAAGTAGAAGTATTTTGATAAGTGTCTTGAAGTCTTTCAAAAGTGTATGAATACATATTAAAACACTACATGTATATACATTTTAACTGAGTCGTTAAGTCATCGTTAGTCGTTACATGTAAATGTTGTTTTGAAACCTTTAGGTTAACGATCTTGTTAAATGTTGTTAACCCAATGTTTATAATATCAAAAGAGATTTTAAATTATTATATTATCATGATATTATGATGTACGAATATCTCTTAATATGATATATATACATTAAATGTAGTTACAACGATAATCGTTACATATATGTCTCGTTTCAAAATCATTAAGTTAGTAGTCTTGTTTTTACATATGTAGTTCATTGTTAATATACTTAATGATATGTTTACTTATCATAATATCATGTTAACTATATATATAACCATATATATGTCATCATATAGTTTTTACAAGTTTTAACGTTCGTGAATCACCGGTCAACTTGGGTGGTCAATTGTCTATATGAAACCTATTTCAATTAATCAAGTCTTAACAAGTTTGATTGCTTAACATGTTGGAAACATTTAATCATGTAAATATCAATCTCAATTAATATATATAAACATGGAAAAGTTCGGGTCACTACAGTAATAACCTAAAAACCTCATTTCTTACCCCAATTACCGACTCCGTCACTTGTGGGAACGTTTTGTTTAATAGTTGTAGCCCGATGTTCTTGTTCTCACTTTGGTGAGAAGCGAATATTACTAACCCGTAAGCATAACATGCTTCTTTATGTTACATGTTAGCCGCTTTTTCTAAATCACGAAGTCCTATATTCGGATATACTGAGTCAAAATAATTTCTTAACCCGTTGCGTAAAATAGCATTTGGGTTCCCCGCAATATATGCGTCAAAGTAAACACATCGTAACTTATGGATTTCCCAATATGATATTCCCCATCTTCCGAACGAAAGCCTTTTATAAACCAAGGCATTCTTGGAACGTTCTTCGAATGTCTTACAAACTGATCTCGCCTTAAATAGTTGTGCCAAAGAATTCTGACCGACTCTAGACAAGATTTCATCAATCATGTCTCCGGGTTGGTCTCTTAAAATGTTGGGTTGTCTATCCATTTTGTGTTTTTATACTGTAAAATAGACAAGAGTTAGATTCATAAAAAAAAATACTTATTAATACAAGCAATTTTTACATATATCATAAAGCATAAGCACACTATATTACATATATTACACCACACGAATACAACTATCTTATTCCGACTCGCTTGTTTCTTCTTCTTCGGTTTTGGCTCGTTTTGCCAAGTTTCTAGGGATATATGATGTTCCCCTAATACGAGCCGTCGTTTTCCACATTGGTTTAGAAAAACCTGGTGGTTTAGAGGTTCCCGGGTCATTGTTACAACTTAAGGACTTCGGGGGTTGACGATACATATAAAGTTCATCGGGGTTGGAATTAGATTTCTCTATTTTTATGCCCTTTCCCTTATTATTTTCTTTTGCCTTTTTAAATTCAGTTTGGGTAATTTCTATAACATCATCGGAATTCTCGTCGGAATCCGATTCATCGGAGAATTGGTAATCCTCCCAATATTTTGCTTCCTTGGCGGAAACACCATTGACCATAATTAACCTTGGTCGGTTGGTTGAGGATTTTCTTTTACTTAACCGTTTTATTATTTCCCCCACTGGTTCTATTTCTTCATCCGGTTCCGATTCTTCTTCCGGTTCCGATTCTTCTTCCGGTTCCGACTCTTCTTCCGGTTCCTCTTCGGGAACTTGTGAATCAGTCCACGAATCATTCCAATTTACATTTGACTCTTCATTATTATTAGGTGAGTCAATGGGACTTGTTCTAGAGGTAGACATCTATCACATAATATCAAACACGTTAAGAGATTAATATATCACATAATATTCATATGTTAAAAATATATAGTTTCCAACAAAAATGTTAAGCAATCATTTTTAAAGAAAACACGGTCGAAGTCCAGACTCACTAATGCATCCTAACAAACTCGATAAGACACACTAATGCAAATTTTCTGGTTCTCTAAGACCAACGCTCTGATACCAACTGAAATGTCCCGTTCTTATTGATTAAAAATGTTCCATATTAATTGATTTCGTTGCGAGGTTTTGACCTCTATATGAGACGTTTTTCAAAGACTGCATTCATTTTAAAACAAACCATAACCTTTATTTCATCAATAAAGGTTTAAAAAGCTTTACGTAGATTATCAAATAATGATAATCTAAAATATCCTGTTTACACACGACCATTACATAATGGTTTACAATACAAATATGTTACAACAAAATAAGTTTCTTGAATGCAGTTTTTACACAATATCATACAAGCATGGACTCCAAATCTCGTCCTTATTTAAGTATGCGACAGCGGAAGCTCTTAATAATCACCTGAGAATAAACATGCTTAAAACGTCAACAAAAATGTTGGTGAGTTATAGGTTTAACCTATATATATCAAATCATAATAATAGACCACAAGATTTCATATTTCATTACACATCCCATACATAGAGATAAAAATCATTCATATGGTGAACACCTGGTAACCGACATTAACAAGATGCATATATAAGAATATCCCCATCATTCCGGGACACCCTTCGGATATGATATAAATTTTGAAGTACTAAAGCATCCGGTACTTTGGATGGGGTTTGTTAGGCCCAATAGATCTTTCTTTAGGATTCGCGTCAATTAGGGTGTCTGTTCCCTAATTCTTAGATTACCAGACTTAATAAAAAGGGGCATATTCGATTTCAATAATTCAACCATAGAATATAGTTTCACGTACTTGTGTCTATTTTGTAAATCATTTATAAAACCTGCATGTATTCTCATCCCAAAAATATTAGATTTTAAAAGTGGGACTATAACTCACTTTCACAGATTTTACTTCGTCGGGAAGTAAGACTTGGCCACTGGTTGATTCACGAACCTATATCAATATATACATATATATCAAAGTATGTTCAAAATATATTTACAACACTTTTAATATATTTTGATGTTTTAAGTTTATTAAGTCAGCTGTCCTCTTTAGTAACCTACAACTAGTTGTCCACAGTTAGATGTACAGAAATAAATCGATAAATATTATCTTGAATCAATCCAAGACCCAGTGTATACGTATCTCAGTATTGATCACAACTCAAACTATATATATTTTGGAATCAACCTCAACCCTATATAGCTAACTCCAACATTCACATATAGAGTGTCTATGGTTGTTCCGAAATATATATAGATGTGTCGACATGATAGGTTGAAACATTGTATACGTGTCTATGGTATCTCAAGATTACATAATATACAATACAAGTTGATTAAGTTATGGTTGGAATAGATTTGTTACCAATTTTCCGTAGCTAAAATGAGAAAAATTATCCAATCTTGTTTTACCCATAACTTCTTCATTTTAAATCCGTTTTGAGTGAATCAAATTGCTATGGTTTCATATTGAACTCTATTTTATGAATCTAAACATAAAAAGTATAGGTTTATAGTCGGAAAAATAAGTTACAAGTCGTTTTTGTAGAGGTAGTCATTTCAGTCGAAAGAACGACGTCTAGATGACCATTTTAGAAAACATACTTCCACTTTGAGTTTAACCATAATTTTTGGATATAGTTTCATGTTCATAATAAAAATCATTTTCTCAGAATAACAACTTTTAAATCAAAGTTTATCATGGTTTTTAATTAACTAACCCAAAACAGCCCGCAGTGTTACTACGACGGCGTAAATCCGGTTTTACGGTGTTTTTTCGTGTTTCCAAGTTTTAAATCTTTAAGTTAGCATATCATACAGATATAGAACATGTGTTTAGTTGATTTTAAAAGTCAAGTTAGAAGGATTAACTTTTGTTTGCGAACAAGTTTAGAATTAACTAAACTATGTTCTAGTGATTACAAGTTTAAACCTTCGAATAAGATAGCTTTATATGTATGAATCGAATGATGTTATGAACATCATTAATACCTTAAGTTCCTTGGATAAACCTACTGGAAAAGATAAAAATGGATCTAGCTTCAATGGATCCTTGGATGGCTCGAAGTTCTTGAAGCAGAATCATGACACGAAAACAAGTTCAAGTAAGATCATCACTTGAAATAAGATTGTTATAGATATAGAAATTGAACCAAAGTTTGAATATGATTATTACCTTGTATTAGAATGATAACCTACTGTAAGAAACAAAGATTTCTTGAGGTTGGATGATCACCTTACAAGATTGGAAGTGAGCTAGCAAACTTGAAAGTATTCTTGATTTTATGAAACTAGAACTTTTGGAATTTATGAAGAACACTTAGAACTTGAAGATAGAACTTGAGAGAGATCAATTAGATGAAGAAAATAGAAGAATGAAAGTGTTTGTAGGTGTTTTTGGTCGTTGGTGTATGGATTAGATATAAAGGATATGTAATTTTGTTTTCATGTAAATAAGTCATGAATGATTACTCATATTTTTGTAATTTTATGAGATATTTCATGCTAGTTGCCAAATGATGGTTCCCACATATGTTAGGTGACTCACATGGGCTGCTAAGAGCTGATCATTGGAGTGTATATACCAATAGTACATACATCTAAAAGCTGTGTATTGTACGAGTACGAATACGGGTGCATACGAGTAGAATTGTTGATGAAACTGAACGAGGATGTAATTGTAAGCATTTTTGTTAAGTAGAAGTATTTTGATAAGTGTCTTGAAGTCTTTCAAAAGTGTATGAGTACATATTAAAACACTACATGTATATACATTTTAACTGAGTCGTTAAGTCATCGTTAGTCGTTACATGTAAATGTTGTTTTGAAACCTTTAGGTTAACGATCTTGTTAAATGTTGTTAACCCAATGTTTATAATATCAAAAGAGATTTTAAATTATTATATTATCATGATATTATGATGTACGAATATCTCTTAATATGATATATATACATTAAATGTCGTTACAACGATAATCGTTACATATATGTCTCGTTTCAAAATCATTAAGTTAGTAGTCTTGTTTTTACATATGTAGTTCATTGTTAATATACTTAATGATATGTTTACTTATCATAATATCATGTTAACTATATATATAACCATATATATGTCATCATATAGTTTTTACAAGTTTTAACGTTCGTGAATCACCGGTCAACTTGGGTAGTCAATTGTCTATATGAAACCTATTTCAATTAATCAAGTCTTAACATGTTTGATTGCTTAACATGTTGGAAACATTTAATCATGTAAATATCAATCTCAATTAATATATATAAACATATAAAAGTTCGGGTCACTACACCTGGCAAGGCAAATGTTGTAGCCGATGCTTTGAGCCGAAAGGAAAGAATGGTACCTCTTCGTGTCCGAGCCTTGAACATCACCATCCATTCGAATCTTAATAGCCAAATCCGAGTAGCCCAAGAGGAGGCTCTCAAAGAGGAAAATATTACTCAAGAAAGCTTGAACATTCTCGTCTCTCGATTCAAAATCAAGGAGACTGGACTCCGATATTTCGTCGAAAGAATTTGGGTGCCTAGTTATGGGGATTTACGAAGCCTGATTCTAGATGAAGCCTACAAGTCAAGATATTCGATTCATCCAGGAGCCGGTAAGATGTACCACGATCTCAAGGAACAGTATTGGTGGCCAAATCTTAAGAAAGATGTTGCTACTTACGTTGGGAAGTGTTTGACTTGTACAAAGGTTAAGGCCGAACATCAATGTCCATCTGGGTTACTTCAATAACCCGAAATCCCGCAATGGAAGTGGGAAAGCATAACGATGGACTTCATTACGAAACTACCAAAGACGGTAGGAGGATATGATACCATATGGGTTATTATTGATCGCCTTACCAAATCTGCTCACTTTCTAGCCATGAAAGAAACTGATACGATGGAAAAACTCACTCAACTATACATAAAGGAAATTGTATCTTGTCATGGTGTGCCCTTATCAATTATTTCAGACCGAGATGCCCGTTTCGCTTCTAGATTTTGGCGTTCTTTGCAAGAAGCCTTGAGAACACATCTCGACATGAGTACCGCATATCACCCACAGACCGACGGACAAAGCGAACGCACGATTCAAACTTTAGATGACATGTTGCGTGCTTGTGTTATTGATTTCGGAAAACCTTGGGAAAAGCATTTACCGCTAGTCGAATTTTCTTACAACAACTATCATTCGAGTATTAATGTCGCACCTTTCGAAGCGTTGTATGGCCGCAAATGCCGTTCTCCTATTTATTGGGCCGAAGTAGGCGAGAAGAAAATCACCGGACCCGAACTCGTTCATGAAACAACCGAGAAGATTGTTCAAATTCAAGCGAGGCTCAAGACGGCCAGTGATCGTCAAAAGAGCTATGCCAACCTTAAACGTAAGGATTTCGAATTTCAAGTGGGTGACCGCGTAATGTTGAAAGTCGCACCTTGGAAGGTGTAATCCGTTTCGGAAAGCGTGGAAAGTTAAATCCGTGATACATTGGTCCTTTTGAAATCTTGGAGCGTATTGGACTCGTTGCTTACCGTTTGGATCTTTCGCCTCAATTGAGATCCGTTCATCCTACTTTTCACATATCGAATCTGAAGAAGTGTCTTGCTGAACCAGAAATTGTCATACCACTAGAGGAGCTTACGATTGATGATAAACTCCACTTCGTGGAAGAACTTGTTGAAATCATGGACCGTGAGGTTAAGACTTTAAAGCACAACAAGATTCTAATTGTCCGAGTCCGTTGAAATGCTAAACGAGGACCCGATTTCACTTGGGAGCGAGAGGATCAAATGATGCAGAAGTATCCTCACCTTTTCCCGACTCTACCGACTACCTCAGCTTAAATTTCGGGACGAAATTTTCTTTAACAGGTGGGTAATGTAACGACCCGACTTTTTCGACTTTTAATTATATTTATTACTTTCACAAAACTGCGTATTTGTACGTACTGATTTAGATTATGTTTTGGGATCATTAATTATGTTAATTACTTTCATTAATATCTACAACGTGTTTTTAAGCACTTAGTTACTTAATATGATCCTTGATTGCATTTATGACCGTTAGTGTCACTTATTGTTCAAAACGAGCTATGTACTTAGTATACGTTAAACTTTTGTCATAATTAAAATATTATGACTACGTAAACATGATTGTTATTTATTAATGACAATTACTTGGCTTGATGGTTTATTAATTACGCTTAGTGTTTTACTAATGCACTTGTTAGTCTTAATGGACTTTTACCTTAGTGGACTTCCATGGCCCAACCTACTCTACTTAGTGGACTAATTAGTGGATTAATTAGCCCATGTAATTAATAACTAGCCCATAAAAATAATGAGACAAGTAACTTGCATGCTTATGTACAAATGCTTACACTTTGTGCATGCTACCCAACATATCAACATCACCTTGTACCACCACCATAGACCACACCATGCCACCACCACGAGGCCAAAGTGGTCCCCCCACCCTTGCCTCCCTAACCGTCAGCCACCACCTCACCATCACTATTATTTATTTTTTTTATCTTTTTCTTTCCTTGTTAAATGCACATACTTCACTTCATTTGCTCAAACACACACTTCTCTCTACTTTCTCACTCTAGAGTTTTCTCTCAAATACTTGAAGAACTTGTAAGTTCTTAGCTTCTTTTTCTTTCTTTTCTTACTTTAATTCAAAAATCATCATCATCATCATGAACAAAGATTCAAGTTTTGTTACTTGAATTTTCATAACTTATGTTGATTCAAACTTTGTTTTGAAAAGTTTTCAAGAACATGAAGGATTCAAGCTTTTTAGCTTTGAATCTTCATAATCTTGTTAGATCTAAGTTATTAACTTAAGATCTCTTTAATTGTGTTAAAAGATCAAAACTCATGTTTATGATCTTCATGTAACTTGTAGATCCAACTCTTTACTTTATGGATCTTCAAGAAAGTTTGAAATACAAGCTTACTAGCTTGAGATTTCTACAAAAAGTTAGTTAAGATCAAAGTTTCTTAACTTATGATCTTCTTTAATTTGTTGTACCTTAGATTTGTGACTTGTGTTTTCACTAAACAAAAGATACAAGCTCACTAGTTTGAGATCACATAAGTGTTGTTAGGAATCCAAGCTCTTTAGCTTAGGATATAATTTTTATGTTTGATCTAAGTTGTGTAACTTATGGTCTTCTACTTTGTTTAAACAAAAGCTCATTAGCTTATGTTCATTCTACTTTACAAGATCTAAGTTTCATAACTTATGATTGTGTAAAAGTTGAAAGTCTAAGTGTTATGACTTAGGGTTTCACCAAGAACATGAGATCTAGACTTTTTTAGTCTAAGGTCTTTAATACTTAGCTAAGATCTAAGTTCTATAACTTAAGGTCTTGCTTATTTAGTTTGATTCAAAGTTTATAGCTTAATAGAACTTGTACTTGTGTTGAAACTAAGAAATTGATGTAACTTTGGTTCATCATCTTGCTCAAACTCTCACATGAGTTGTATTTTATTTCGTAGTCTTGACTTTGTGTGTTGATAGTTAAACCTTGGTTAATGTGATGCTAAAACATCAAGAGTTGTACACTTGAGACTTATATGCATCAAGGATGAGAACCGTGATGAGCATCAAACACCAAGGAACCCACTGGAGCACTTGTATTCTGATTTTCAGGGTCTGATCATACCCCTGGGCTTCTGGAAAAGGTTATTTCCAGATATTTCGGTTCGAGTAGATGACTTTTCATTTAAGACTCGTCTTAATCCGATATACGTTCTAGGATTTATAGCCTTCTGAAAGTCACTACGCCTTTGTAACGACGTGCTGAAAATTCTGACCTACTCACGCTTGGACCATCGCCACGATCAAACGACATTGAGTTCGGATCTGAAAATTTGATAGCGGTTAGAGAACTCACATACGGAGCCTTGGCCACTGACTGCGCGTCATTTCAGTTTGTATAGAGGTCGTAGCAGCTGGACGAAGTCAGCCTTTGTTTCGATCTCTATTCTTGATTAAAAACTTACTTTACTTTTTACGTACGATGATGATGATGATGACACTTAAGACTTAACCAACGTACTTTTAAACCCTTTGGGATGATTTACTAACTTAGTAACTTTTGACTTAGGTTGAGGACCTTTCGGACCGACTTACTTGCTTACTTTTCGTATCGACTTTTACTGCACTTTCACTGTGAGTTACAGCTCCCTTTTTACTTCAACTATTTTTGGGACTGAGAATACATGCGCTTTTTATGTTTTACTTACTAGGCATGAGTAATTAAACTTTATATATGTGTGGGTGATATAACGGCATAAACTTTCCCCTTATCTCGGTAACGTTTAGTCATTGGTTTTTGATCCGGTGAACGCGAATCTTAGATATGGATCCATAGGGTTTGACATCCCCACTCGGGCTAGTCACGCTAGCATTAAATGGGTGTTTAATACTTTGTAAACTTACACACTCGCCAAGTGTACTTATAGGGGGTGATATTTACGTTAAGTTAGTTACCAAGTGCCCACGGTTAAGCATATACTTTTCATACTGTTTTGAATATGAAATCTCGTGGCCTACATTACATTACTATTACAATCAAACTATAGCTCACCAACATTCGTGTTGACATTTTAAAGCATGTTATTTCTCAGGTGCTTAGACGTTTGTCGCTTATGCTGTATTAGACACTCGGTGTTAGACTTCCGCTGCATTGCTTAGAGATGTCTCAATTACGAAACTTTTACTTTGCATTCATAACTTATGTTACATTTGAACAATGGCTTTGTAATGACCTTTGTGTCACGTACTTATGTTAATGCTTTCTATTCGTAGAAACACGCTATCTTTTGTAAAACGTTATTTTTTCATGAATGCAAACTTGTTTTAAAACAGCATATAGTATTGTAGCCGTGTAATGGACCTGTTGTTGATGATCGGTACACGTTAATTTTGTACGGGACATCACACCGGCGGCTTCATCTAATTTCCAGATGAAGTTCAGTTTTCGTCCACGTAACCACTATGAACATTTAGTTCATAGCAGAAGACGAACAGAAACAATTAAATTAAATAAAATAGACTAAACAATAAAGTAAAGATAGAATCATACCTTAAAAAGGTAGATGAAAAGAACTTGAATAATTAATTTGAATGATTCTTGATTACAATGAAAAGTAAATCTAATCTAAGGGTTTTAGAGAAAACCCTAAAAAAACGAACTAAACTGAATTGTATTGAGTTGTACTGAATTGCACATCTAAAACTGAGACTGAAGCCCTCTATTTATAATATTCAGAAACGGTGGCCAAGCCGGCGGCTTCAATGGGAAGTCGGCGGCTTGCCTTGGGTCGATGATCCTTTTGTAATGATGAGGTATTCTTCAATCTTCTGGGCATTAATTACCGTTATCCACTCATGGATTTCAGGATTATGCTGGACGTTCCCATCGATGATGAAAAATTCTATAATAGGCAACAAGATCTATCAAATCTTCCTGACTTCATTTCATACAAAACTCCTCTGATTGATACACTATACAAGGATGATGCTCCTCAAGCTGAAATTAAGAAATCTGGTGTACAAGGAAAACATCTCCATCATGAGTATGACATCTTGAACAAAATAATTACTCACAATATATACTGCAAGTCCGAAAATCAATCAAATGTCCATGCCACTCAATTCACTCTGATGTGGTATTTAGAAAATGAAATCAAAGTGAATAAAGCTTATCTTATGGCATCAAGGATGAATGGGATCATCACAGAAACCACTCGTGCATTGCCGTATGGATTTCACCTCAATAAAGTGTTTGAATATCTGGGTGTCACAAGTGATGACTTTCGTCAACCCATTCATGTCATATTCAAAGGACAAGAACTTCAGAAGTAACCACCCACAAATGAAAAAGAGCCACCGGTGAAGCAGGAACCAGTAGAGAAGAAACCGTGATTCCTGACAATGAAGATGAAGAGGCTGATGAACAAGTTCAAGAGTTAAGGATGATGGCAAAGATGGATAAAATCTACCAGAAACAAATCCAAAACCTCAAAAAGGAGTCAAAGATGGTGAAGATGATGAAGGGGGTGATGAGGAAGCTGACATGCAGGACAAGTGATACGGAGGATGACAACTCGAGTGTGTTGACCTAGAAATCTTTGAAGTAATTTGAGTATTTTGTGGAATGTATTAGACCATTATACTGTGATTCTATGGCTGAATGTAGACATGATGCTTTTGAATATTGTAATCTCTTAATTTTCTTAAAACACTTGTTCAAAAACAAGATGTTAACAACTTGGAAATATGTTACATACAATGTGCGGCTGTAGTCACGGCTGACCGTGATCTTGACCACAGATTGACTTAAATCAATTGAGTCTCATTAAATACATACCAATAGCAAACTAATATCACTATCTTACAAACAATATATAATACAATCAAATTTAATTTCAACTTTAAATTTCTTGAACAAAACAATTACTCAAAATGGATGGAAAGCCTTCACTCAAGACTCCTTATATTGAGAGATCTCAAAGAACATCTTGCACCTTAAAGCAGTGAGTTCTTCAAAACCCTTTCTCTTTTCAAACTCCAAGCATCACTCAAACCTTAAAATGTCAAAAATTCACAACTAACTCCCATGTGATGAAAATAAGAACCCTCAAGATGACTCAAGACACATCCAAGAAGAACATGAAGTGTTCTATAATTATCCTACTCTTCAAAGAGAGTTTGACAAAACTAGATGGGGATCGTTTCTCTCACTCAAAACCTACACATTTCCTTCACTTGTCAAGCAATTCTGCTCAAAGTTTAAATTTAGCTTTGACCGAAAGGTAAAATTCACTCTGCTTGATCAAGACCATGTGATGACACTTAAGCGATTCGGCTACATCTTTAGAGTGCCAACAAAAGGAGCTGAGTTCTATGATACAAAGAATCATATACAACTCCTTCCCAAGTTCATTCCAAGAAGAGCACTAACCTCACTCTTCATTGATCCAGAACTAAAACTAAGTACTCTCTGTCAAAAAGGCGTTTTTGACAGCGACATTCGACTGGAGTTTGGGACATGCAAAACGATCATAAGTCACAACATCTTCTTCAAAAAAGAAGGTGATGATCAAATATCCTGTTTACGTAGATTATCGAATAATGATAATCTAAAATATCATGTTTACACGCGACCATTACATAATGGTTTACAATACAAATATGTTACAACGAAATAAGTTTCTTGAATGCAGTTTTTACACAATATCATACAAGCATGGACTCCAAATCTCGTCCTTATTTAAGTATGCGACAGCGGAAGCTCTTAATAATCACCTGAGAATAAACATGCTTAAAACGTCAACAAAAATGTTGGTGAGTTATAGGTTTAACCTATATATTATCAAATCATAATAATAGACCACAAGATTTCATATTTCAATACACATCCCATACATAGAGATAAAAATCATTCATATGGTGAACACCTGGTAACCGACATTAACAAGATGCATATTTAAGAATATCCCCATCATTCCGGGACACCCTTCGGACATGATATAAATTTCGAAGTACTAAAGCATCCGGTACTTTGGATGGGGTTTGTTAGGCCCAATAGATCTATCTTTAGGATTCGCGTCAATTAGGGTGTCTGTTCCCTAATTCTTAGATTACCAGACTTAATAAAAAGGGGCATATTCGATTTTAATAATTCAACCATAGTATGTAGTTTCACGTACTTGTGTCTATTTTGTAAATCATTTATAAAACCTGCATGTATTCTCATCCTAAAAATATTAGATTTTAAAAGTGGGACTATAACTCACCTTCACAGATTTTTTTACTTCGTCGGGAAGTAAGACTTGGCCACTGGTCGATTCACGAACCTATAACAAATATGTAAATATATATCAAAGTATGTTCAAAATATATTTACAACACTTTTAATACATTTTGATGTTTTAAGTTTATTAAGTCAGCTGTCCTCGTTAGTAACCTACAACTAGTTGTCCACAGTTAGATGTACAGAAATAAATCGATATATATTATCTTGAATCAATCCACGACCCAATGTATACATATCTCAGTATTGATCACAACTCAAACTATATATATTTTGGAATCAACATCAACCCTGTATAGCTAACTCCAACATTTACATATAGAGTGCATATGGTTGTTCCGAAAGATATATAGATGTGTCGACATGATAGGTCGAAACATTGTATACGTGTCTATGGTATCTCAAAATTACATAATATACAAAACAAGTTGATTAAGTTATGGTTGGAATAGATTTGTTACCAATTTTCACGTAGCTAAAATGAGTAGTTTTTACCAATTTTGTTTTGCTCGCCATTTCTTCGTTTCTAATCCGTTTTGAGTGATTTAAGCGGCCATGGTTTCGTATTGAACTTGACTTTATGAAACTAAAAAGAAAAGGTATAGGTTTATAGGCGGAAATACAAGTTACAAGTCATTTTTGAAAGAGGTAGTCATTTCCGTCAAAAGAACGACATCTTGATGACTGTTTTGAAAAACATACTTTCACTTTGAGTTTGAAATATCCCGTTCTTATTGATTAAAAATGTTCCATATTAATTGATTTCGTTGCGAGGTTTTGACCTCTATATGAGACGTTTTTCAAATATTGCTATCATTTTAAAACAAACCATAACCTTTATTTCATCAATAAAGGTTTAAAAAGCTTTACGTAGATTATCAAATAATGATAATCTAAAACATCCTGTTTACACACGACTATTACATAATGGTTTACAATACAAATATGTTACAACGAAATAAGTTTCTTGAATGCAGTTTTTACACAATATCATACAAGCATGGACTCCAAATCTTGTCCTTATTTAAGTATGTGACAGCGGAAGCTCTTAATAATCACCTGAGAATAAACATGCTTAAAACGTCAACAAAAATGTTGGTGAGTTATAGGTTTAACCTATATATATCAAATCGTAACAATAGACCACAAGATTTCATATTTCAATATACATCCCATACATAGAGATAAAAATCATTCATATGGTGAACACCTGGTAACCGACATTAACAAGATGCATATATAAGAATATCCCCATCATTTCGGGATCCTCCTTCGGACATGCTATAAATTTCGAAGTACTAAAGCATCCGGTACTTTGGATGTGGTTTGTTAGGCCCAATAGATCTATCTTTAGGATTCGCGTCAATTAGGGTGTCTGTTCCCTAATTCTTAGATTACCAGACTTAATAAAAAGGGGCATATTCGATTTCGATAATTCAACCATAGAATGTAGTTTCACGTACTTGTGTCTATTTTGTAAATCATTTATAAAACCTGCATGTATTCTCATCCCAAAAATATTAGATTTTAAAAGTGGGACTATAACTCACTTTCACAGATTTTTTTACTTCGTCGGGAAGTAAGACTTGGTCACTGGTAGATTCACGAACCTATAACAATATATACATATATATCAAAGTATGTTCAAAATATATTTACAACACTTTTAATATATTTTGATGTTTTAAGTTTATTAAGTCAGCTGTCCTCGTTAGTAACCTACAACTAGTTGTCCACAGTTAGATGTACAGAAATAAATCGATAAATATTATCTTAAATCAATCCACGACCCAGTGTATACATATCTCAGTATTGATCACAACTCAAACTATATATATTTTGGAATCA
Organism: Rutidosis leptorrhynchoides; assembly: GCF_046630445.1. Taxonomy (NCBI): domain Eukaryota; kingdom Viridiplantae; phylum Streptophyta; class Magnoliopsida; order Asterales; family Asteraceae; genus Rutidosis; species Rutidosis leptorrhynchoides. The sequence goes on from NC_092336.1 coordinate 243,886,919, forward strand.
ACCTCAACCCTGTATAGCTAACTCCAACATTCACATATAGAGTGTCTATGGTTCTCCGAAATATATATAGATGTGTCGACATGATAGGTCGAAACATTGTATGTGTGTCTATGGTATCTCAAGATTACATAATATACAATACAAGTTGATTAAGTTATAGTTGGAATAGATTTGTTACCAATTTTCACGTAGCTAAAATGAGAAAAATTATCCAATCTTGTTTTACCCATAACTTCTTTATTTTAAATCTGTTTTGAGTGAATCAAATTGCTATGGTTTCATATTGAACTCTATTTTATGAATCTAAACAGAAACAGTATAGGTTTATAGTCAAAAAAATAAGTTACAAGTCGTTTTTGTAAAGGTAGTCATTTCAGTCGAAAGAACGACGTCTAGATGACCATTTTAGAAAACATACTTCCACTTTGAGTTTAACCATAATTTTTGGATATAGTTTCATGTTCATAATAAAAATCATTTTCCCAGAATAACAACTTTTAAATCAAAGTTTATCATAGTTTTTAATTTACTAACCCAAAACAGCCCGCGGTGTTACTACGACGGCGTAAATCCGGTTTTACGGTGTTTGTCGTGTTTCCAGGTTTTAAATCATTAAGTTAGCATATCATATAGATATAGAACATGTGTTTAGTTGATTTTAAAATTCAAGTTAGAAGGATTAACTTTTATTTGTGAACAAGTTTAGAATTAACTAAACTATGTTCTAGTGATTACAAGTTTAAACCTTCGAATAAGATAGCTTTATATGTATGAATCGAATGATGTTATGAACATCATTACTACCTCAAGTTCCTTGGATAAACCTACTAGAAATGAGAAAAATAGATCTAGCTTCAAAGGATCCTTGGATGGCTTGAAAGGTCTTGAAGCAGAATCATGACACGAAAACAATTTCAAGTAAGATTTTCACTCGAAATAAGATTGTTATAGTTATAGAAATTGAATTAAAGTTTTAATATGATTATTACCTTATATTAGAAAGATAGACTACTGTAAGTAACAAAGGTTTCTTGATCTTGGATGATTACTTGGAATGGATTTAGAAAACTTGGAAGTAAACTTGCAATCTTGGAAGTATTCTTGATTTTATGAAACTAGAACTTTTGGAATTTATGAAGAACACTTAGAACTTGAAGTTAGAACTTGAGAGAGATCAATTAGATGAAGAAAATTGAAGAATGAAAGTGTTTGTAGGTGTTTTTGGTCGTTGGTGTATGATTAGATATAAAGGATATGTAATTTTGTTTTCATGTAAATAAGTCATGAATGATTACTCATATTTTTGTAATTTTATGAGATATTTCATGCTAGTTGCCAAATGATGGTTCCCACATGTGTTAAGTAACTCACATGGGCTGCTAAGAGCTGATCATTGGAGTATATATACCAATAGTACATACATCTAAAAGCTGTGTATTGTACGAGTACGAATACGGGTGCATACGAGTAGAATTGTTGATGAAACTGAACGAGGATGTAATTGTAAGCAATTTTTGTTAAGTAGAAGTATTTTGATAAGTGTCTTGAAGTCTTTCAAAAGTGTATGAATACATATTAAAACACTACATGTATATACATTTTAACTGAGTCGTTAAGTCATCGTTAGTCGTTACATGTAAGTGTTGTTTTGAAACCTTTAGGTTAACGATCTTGTTAAATGTTGTTAACCCAATGTTTATAATATCAAATGAGATTTTAAATTATTAAATTATCATGATAATATGATGTATGAATATCTCTTAATATGATATATATACATTAAATGTCGTTACAACAATAATCGTTACATATATGTCTCGTTTCAAAATCATTAAGTTAGTAGTCTTGCTTTTACATATGTAGTTCATTGTTAATATACTTAATGATATGTTTACTTATCATAATATCATGTTAACTATATATATATCCATATATATGTCATCATATAGTTTTTACAAGTTTTAACATTCGTGAATCACCGGTCAACTTGGGTGGTCAATTGTCTATATGAAACCTATTTCAAATAATCAAGTCTTAACAAATTTGATTGCTTAACATGTTGGAAACACTTAATCATGTAAATAACAATTTCATTTAATATATATAAATATCAAAAAGTTCGGGTCACTATAGTACCTACCCGTTAAATAAATTTCGTCCCGAAATTTTAAGCAGTTGGAGGTGTTGACGTATCTTCTGGAAATAAGTGCGGGTATTTCTTCTTCATCTGATCTTCTCGTTCCCAGGTGAACTCGGGTCCTCTACGAGCATTCCATCAAACCTTAACAATTGGTATCTTTTTTTGTTTAAGTCTTTTAACCTCACGATCCATTATTTCGACGGGTTCTTCGATGAATTGAAGTTTTTCGTTGATTTGGATTTCGTCCAACGGAATAGTGAGATCTACTTTAGCAAAACATTTCTTCAAATTTGAGACGTGGAAAGTGTTATGTACAGCCGCGAGTTGTTGAGGTAGCTCCAGTTGGTAAGCTACTGGTCCGACACGATCTATAATCTTGAATGGTCCAATGTACCTTGGATTTAGTTTCCCCCGTTTACCAAATCGAACAACGCCTTACCAAGGTGAAACCTTAAGCATGACCATTTCTCCAATTTCAAACTCTATATCTTTTCTTTTACTGTCCGCGTAGCTCTTTTGTTGACTCTGGGCGGTTTTCAATCTTTGTTGAATTTGGATGATTTTCTCGGTAGTTTCTTGTATTATCTTCGGACCCGTAATCTGTCTATCCCCCACTTCACTCCAACAAATCGGAGACCTGCACTTTCTACCATAAAGTGCTTCAAACGGCGCCATCTCAATACTAGAATGATAACTGTTGTTGTAGGAAAATTCTGCTAACGTTAGGTGTCGATCCCAACTGTTTCCGAAATCAATAACACATGCTCGTAGCATGTCTTCAAGTGTTTTTATCGTCCTTTCACTCTGCCCATCAGTTTGTGGATGATAGGCAGTACTCATGTCTAGACGAGTTCCTAATGCTTGCTGTAATGTCTGCCAGAATCTTGAAATAAATCTACCATCCCTATCAGAGATAATAGAGATTGGTATTCCATGTCTGGA